>NC_092170.1:32760419-32947919 GCF_045791955.1 Oncorhynchus clarkii lewisi
CCCCCCACACACACACACACACACACACACACACCAGAATGCGTGAGTCACATCCAACACTCAATTAAAAGTCATCCTACATGTGAGTATCTGGAGTGGTGCTACATACGAGCGTCTCTCCACCTGAAGAGAGAGAGAGAGAGAGGGAGGGGCTAATGAACCTTTTCCTGGGGATCCCATTGCCCCAGGTGCATCTTGTCACACTTACATATATACATGTATTTCCCCGCACTAGCGAATGTATTCAGCGCAGTGACTGAGGCTAGCACTGCTCTGACACAAGCTTCACTGTGATTTATGAACCTGCTCATTGACCCAGTTTATGTTGAAAAGAGAGAACAGTGGGACTGGGAACGCATCCCTCTCTTATCTGCAGTGGTGAGATACATGCAGAGGAGCAGGCCTGGAGTCAGTCTGTGGAAGCATGTCAGGCAGCATTAGATTATCAAAAGCAGAGCGCAAAGATACCCTGCAGGCGCCAACTTACAGAGGCATTTTCTCTCGTTTTGCTAATATCCTAAAGTGTAAGACACTAAACAAAAAGCCATAATGAAATCTGGTGCACCGTTACAAGCCAGTGTACTGTATCATTATTGTATATCTATAGGCAAAAATAAAGTCAAGGCCAGTGCATCTATCTATGAGTAGTGTAGCATGGTGTGTTCATTGGGTAATATTGAATATGAGCGATGTGTATGGTTGGCTCCGTGGTTGGAGGCCTAAAAGGCATTAGAGAGGGGGCAGCGGTATGGAGTCACTACTGGATCATTTGTGGAGTTCAACAATCCAGCTAGGACAACATCTCAAAATAAACATTACAAACTGCAAAGTCATGAGGCTAAACTTACCAAAAATAGTTAACCAATCAAAAATCACCACAATCTAAATGACACTTCATATTCTCCATAACATAAAGTAGCTTAAATCATGAAGGTATGATAATTGAAAGAGATCATCAGGGTCCTTCAACAGTGACATGATCAATGTGTATATATTCCCCTCCTTTCTACTTTAGCACATTTGTTTTTTGATCCAGGCAATCCCTCTACAATTGTCCTTGGGCTCCTAAAACAGGTTGGTCATTCCCAGAGGGCAGACGGACACTACAGACAAGTGAGTTTTCTATGGCGACTTTCAATGTTTTCCAATAAATACATCATGATTTGCACATATAAAATGTGTTCTAATGAATAGTTGCTATAAACAGATGTAACAATAAATATGCAACGATAACATTATCAATGATATGCACCAGGAAGCGATGACCAAATGAATGCACAACGCTAGGCCTTTCCCGACTGCAAACACCAGTTACAAATGACCATGGAATAAAGTAGGTGAGCTCTTGGGTATATGAGCACCTGTCTACCACACGGGAAAGTAGAACAAACATGTCCTCTGATGTGTGCAGGCATGATGTCACAGAGATATACATGAATGAAATGACTCGGGTGTGTGTATAGGTGCTTCAATACTCTCCCATCCTCTCTTCCCCCTCTTCCCTTTCTTCCTCTCCTCCCCCTCTCCCTTCCTCTCATCCCCCTCTCCCTTCCTCTCTTCCCCCTCTTCCCTTTCTTCCTCTCCTCCCCTCTTCCCTCTCCTCCCCCTCTTCCTCTCCCCACCCTCTTCCTCTCCTCCCCCGCTTCCTCTCCTCCCCCTCTCGCTTCCTCTCCCCCCCCCTTCCTCTCCTACCCTTCCTCTCCTCTCCTCCCCCTTCCTCTCCCTTCCTCTCCTCCCCCTTCCTCTCCCTCTCACTTCCTCTCCTCCCCCTTCCTCTCCTCTCCCTTCCTCTCCTCCCCCTCTCCTCTCCCTTCCTCTCCTCCCCCTCTCCCTTCCTCTCCTCCCCCTTCCTCTCCTCTCCCTTCCTCTCTTCTCCTCCCCCTTCCTCTCCTCCCCCTCTCCCTTCCTCTCCCTCTCAATTCCTCTCCTCCCCCTTCCTCTCCTCTCCCTTCCTTTCCTTCCCCTCTCCTCTCCTCTCCCTTCCTCTCCTCTCCCTCTCCCTTCCTCTCCTCCCCCTTCCTCTCCTCTCCCTTCCTCTCCCTCTCAATTCCTCTCCTCCCCCTTCCTCTCCTCTCCCTTCCTCTCCCTCTCAATTCCTCTCCTCCCCCTTCCTCTCCCTCTCACTTCCTCTCCTCCCCCTTCCTCTCCTCTCCCTTCCTCTCCTCCCCCTCTCCTCTCCCTTCCTCTCCCCCCCTCTCCCTTCCTCTCCTCCCCCTTCCTCCCCCTCTCCCTTCCTCTCTTCCCCCTCTTCCTTTTCTTCCTCTCCTCTCCTCCCCCTTCCTCTCCCTCTCCCTTCCTCTTCTCCCCCTCTTCCTTTTCTTCCTCTCCTCTCCTCCCCCCTTCCTCTCCCTCTCCCTTCCTCTTCTCCCCCTTCCTCTCCCTCTCACTTCCTCTCCTCCCCCTTCCTCTCCTCTCCTCCCCCTCTTCCCTTTCTTCCTCTCCTCCCCTCTTCCTCTCTTCCCCCTCTTCCCTTTCTTCCTCTCCTCCCCTCTTCCCTCTCTTCCCTCTAATGCAGCAGTTGGTGGTGTTGAGTGAACGGAGCCCAGTGTGGTGTCCAGAGCTCAGCCGTGCTCCTCGACCCAGCAGACACGGTCTTCAATCTGTTTCAGAGCTGCAATTCAATTATCTCACCGGGGTCCTGCTCAACCACTCGTGAGAGAGATGGGTAGAGGTGGGAGAGAGAGGGGGGAGGGGGGCAGAGGTAGGTTCAAAACAGGGGAAGAGGGGGGCAGAGGTGGGTCTAAGGGGGAGGTGGGGGGGGGGGGCATCACATATAAAAGACATCTGATTTGACATGGATTAAATGTGTGCTAATGCGATTGGCAGCAAGGTTAGAAGCATAGTAGGGATGGAAGGTGCTGATAACCCTAATCACTACTGTAAGCCCCTGCAATTGGATTTAGTAGACCCCCAAATCACCTCTCAGCCCCCTCCTCCTCCTATAAGACCTGGCTCTAGTTACCATCCAGAGAATGGAGAAAGCCTGGACTCCATCATTGTCATTTTTCATCTTACATCGATCCATAGATCAAGCTGCTGTCACACTGTTAGCACCTGGGGGCTTCTTGGAAGCCCGGGGGAGGGGCCCGGGGGAGGGGCCAATGGGCGGGGCGGGGACAGGATCAGAGGCGACCGGTTGGCCCAGGCAACCAATCACAATAACGACCCTGCAATTCACATAGGACATTTTGCTAACCCTCACTCCCCATCCCCACAGCTACCACAACTGGGGTGGCAGGGTAGCCTAGTGGTTAGAGCGTTGGACTAGTAACCAAAAAGTTGCAAGTTCAAATCCCCCAGCTGACAAGGTACAGTTCTGCCCCTGAACAGGCAGTTAACTCACTGTTCCTAGGCCGTCATTGAAATAAGAATTTGTTCTTAACTGACTTGCCTAGTAAAATAAAGGTAAAATAAAATAAATGAAAACTGGTCAACCACCCCAGAAAAGGCATGTTGCAGCCACCAGCTCCCACAGTCCATATTCCTCACAGACACACACACAAAATCCCATGATTCCATACATCCAAGGAATCCATACACAATTGTCATCCACATAAGCTGATGTAACTATTCATTTCCTTTATGTATCATCATTCCCCAGTTCCAAGATGGATGGACATTATTTTCATAACGATGCATAAAAAGCGTTGTGCATTGATCAACTGGGGGAGCAGACTTCATGAAAGCCTCCTCTCACTTCAGCTGCCAGTCCAGCCAATTCCCCTACGGCCCCAGTCCAATACTGTTTCACTACTAATGACCTGAAACCTGGCAGCCCAACTCACTCTTTCCTGCCCTATGCACAGCAAGTGGAAGGGTTCAAATTAAAATCACAAAATGAATACCTAATACACAGTCTAGGTCTCTGTGTGTCTAAAGGCATGGTGCAGAACCAACATAAATATTCCAGAGAGTTAACTTAAGGAACCGTGGGCCCTGGAACCTTCCACAGAGCCCAGAGGGTGTGTGGACCCTGAGAGTCTCTGTGAGACAGGAGCCCCTCCATGGGAACCCTACTTAGATCCAGTTGGGTGCTCATCTTCAAAGGTAAGCTGATCTTTGGGTCAGCAGCCCATGTCAAATGTCCATCGGGAGATTTCATCTGTGGTTGTTGCTCCACCCTCCGACCCACTATCCCTCTGAGGTAGCTCTGCCCTGGCATCATCCAGCTCCCTGTAGTCTGACAGTTGGACAAGTCCAACTCAAATGGCTGCCAGATCCCTCACTAACCCTCATAGACCTCAAACACCATGATCCCTTCCCTGGGCTAGAACGTCTATCACATCCCCACAATTATGTCTACTCAAAATACAACACAATTCTGTGTAATCATCTCTTCAAAATATATGCCAAAAAACAATGAAGGCACAGATCAAACATTCTCTTAAAAGTAGACCTCACCCACTCTTAGCTTGGGTTTAATGCAGGCTATGACATAGAGGATTTCTCCAGCTCTTTCAGACACTCAGAAACAAGAAGATGAAATAAACACTAGCATGTCATGTAATTACAGAGTCTATTCGTTCTATTAAAGGTACTCTGATTCCCCCCCCCCCCGGTTTGAATTTATTTTCAGAACAAACACAGTGCAATTTCCTGTAGTTCACAAAGACAAATTGTTTTCTTCTGAAATAATAGCATTATTAAATGTTGGCAGAAAACCACGATGCCCAACAACAAGACAATGTTTTATGTCTCAGTTTGTCTTGAGGCTTTAAACGTAAACCCTGTCATTCCTTCTGGAGAGCAAGGGACAAACAACCTCTGTCTGCTTTTTCCATCAGTAAGGTTGGTAAGAGAAATCATTCTACCCATAAAAACACAGAGAGCAACATAAACAACCTAAGAGGACAAATGAGAAAAATAACTAAATGTTATGTAGTTAATTGTTGACTCACATGCTACTTCCAAGGATGCATTGCGACTGACGGCTTCTCCCAGGTAGTTGCGGGCGACGCAGACGTAGGAGCCCTCATCCGGTTTGGATCGTCGTCCGTGGACGATACGTAGGAAGAAGAGGGAGCCGCTGGGAAGGAGCATGCGGTGAGACCGCGGGTCGTCTTTGTCCGTTTCCACCCGCTCCCCGTCCTTGTACCACTCCACCGTGGGGCTGGGCCGCCCCTCCGCCTTGCAGTTGAGGGTGGCCGGCTCCCCTTTGGACACGATCAAGTCAGAGGGGTGCTCCGCGATCCGGGGTTGGGAGTCCTCCTGACGCAGACGGGATCCTGGGAAGAGAAGAGAAGAAAGAAAGGAGGTGACGAACACCACAACATGAACAGTAGACATAATATGCTTTTAACAGCTCAACTCTCTCATACAGTATAAACATCACTTAGAGGCAGGAAGAGACTATTGAAGATGATCCTATTAGCATCCATTCCACTACCATAGCTATAGGTTCTTCTGCTTGTTTGTTCTGTCTTTCCACCTCATCAGGTGATAGGAGGACAGCACTCCAACCACCAGTCCAACCACCAGTCTAACCACCAGTCCAACACCAGCCATCTCCTCCTCTCAACCATACATTTAAGGCCTATTGGATAATTGGACCCAAGAGTGAACAGAGTACGACGGCGTGGAGACAGCATACATCTGAACCCCAGCTACACACACACACACACACACACACACACACACACACACACACACACACACACACACACACACACACACACACAAAGGGGAGAGAAGAGGGGGCATTGTGGACACAGCCACAAACAAAAGTATATCTGTCCCCCCACTGTCAGAGGTCTGTCTCTGTGTAATGTGACTGTTCTGTAGGCTGGGTCTGGGTCTGGGGCCAGGGTTGGGTCTGGGTCTGGGGGGCCAGGGCTGGGTCTGGGACCAGGGCTGGGTCTGGGTCTGGGGCCAGGTCTGGGTCTGGGTCTGGGGCCAGGGCTGGGTCTGGGTCTGGGGGGCCAGGGCTGGGTCTGGGTCTGGGGCCAGGTCTGGGTCTGGGTCTGGGGCCAGGGCTGGGTCTGGGTCTGGGTCTGGGGGGCCAGGGCTGAGTCTGGGTCTGGGGCCAGGGCTGGGTCTGGGGGGCCAGGGCTGAGTCTGGGTCTGGGGGGCTAGGGCTGGGTCTGGGTCTGGGGCCAGGTCTGGGGCCAGGTATGGGGGGCCATGGCTGGGTCTGTTAAAATGCTATTCCCCTGAGGTTCAGAACATGGCCTCTTCCTTTATTGTGAGTCTAACACTGGGCCAGGGCTGTGTCTGGGTCTGGGGGGCTAGGGCTGGGTCTGGGTCTGGGTCTGGGGGGCTAGGGCTGGGTCTGGGTCTGGGGGGCTAGGGCTAGGGCTGGGTCTGGGGGGCTAGGGCTAGGGCTGGGTCTGGGTCTGGGGGGCTAGGGCTGGGTCTGGGTCTGGGGCCAGGTCTGGGGCCAGGTATGGGGGGCCAGGGCTGGGTCTGGGTCTGGGGGGCCAGGGCTGGGTCTGTTAAAATGCTATTCCCCTGAGGTTCAGAATATGGCCTCTTCCTTTATTGTGAGTCTAACACTGGGCCAGGGCTGTAAGTCTGGCCACTATGATAATGCTGCCCCAGCCCAGTCTCAGTGCCATGTGTGTCTCTCTGTGACCAAGTCTAAACCCTGCAGATAAGACGCCAGAGGCCATATTTGCATCACTGAGGCCCTGCAAAAGCTCCAGACAAAAGAGTTTGATCCACCACCAAACCGTCACACATGCAGTCCTGGAGCACAACGAACAGGGCTTTACTCTGCCAAATATTTACTTTGTATTGTCCTCTGCCTTCCGAATCCTATCCAACACCCCCACCTAAAACTCTATTCTTGCTGGCAGCAAAATGTTGATCAATAAATGCAGGATGTATTGTTACGAGCCACCTCCCAGTCAATGAAAAATATAACGCAATACACTACAGTTAATAGTCTTGATGGAGCAGAAAGGATGGTGTTTGGCAGTGTGCAGTGTAAGACTGCAGTGTCAGGTGTGTGTGGGTACAAGGCTATGCCCTTCCCTGGGGGCAGTAGTGTAGGTGTGAGTCGGTGAGGTACTGTATAGAGGAGCAGTGTACTGTCCACACAGCCCATTGTGCTTTCTTTCCTTCCTTCCTTCCTTCCTTCCTTCCTTCCTTCCTTCCTTCCTTCCTTCCTTCCTTCCTTCCTTCCTTCCTTCCTGCCTGCCTGCCTGCCTGCCTGCCTGCCTGCCTGCCTGCCTGCCTGCCTGCCTACCTGCCTGTGTCAGGGTTAACTGCAGTTAGACATACATTAGTCACAGCCCATCGGTAGATTTTTTGCTCTTTATTATGCTGGGTGGGCACATGTTCCACTCCCTGTCCCACCTCGTTCCATGGGGGTAGGGGAACACACTGTACCCCAGCCCTGTCCTCTGCTACAGGGACATACTGTACCCCAGCCCTGTCCTCTGCTACAGGGACACACTTTACCCCAGCCCTGTCCTCTGCTACAGGGACACACTGTACCCCAGCCCTGTCCTCTGCTACAGGGACATACTGTACCCCAGCCCTGTCCTCTGCTACAGGGACATACTTTACCCCAGCCCTGTCCTCTGCTACAGGGACACACTGTACCCCAGCCCTGTCCTCTGCTACAGGGACACACTGTACCCCAGCCCTGTCCTCTGCTACAGGGACATACTGTACCCCAGCCCTGTCCTCTGCTACAGGGACATACTGTACCCCAGCCCTGTCCTCTGCTACAGGGACACACTGTACCCCAGCCCTGTCCTCTGCTACAGGGACACACTTTACCCCAGCCCTGTTCACTGTTACCAAAAAGGACACACTTTACCCCAGTCTGGTCAACTTTAACAAAGACACACAGAGAGAAACCTACCATTCAGCAATAAAACACTTCAAACACCTGTGTGTGTTCGTCTTAGCAGGGGTCAGGCAGATCAGACAGTGGTGTATTGACCCCAGAACAGGGCCGTTGTCTGTTCCTCTCTCCACCTAATTTGGGCTAATTCCCTCCATTTCCCTGACATTGATTAGCGATCAGGCCTGGTGGCCAGGGCCTAAGTGGGGCCACAGACAGGGGCTTGTAGGGGAGGGGGTAGGGAGGCACAATCAGCTCCTGGTGTCCATCTTCCATTGATCTAATCTCCATGGATTTGTGTAGCTGCTTCACTATACATCTGCTATTGGTTCTGAAACGAGAAAATCCATGCCAGCCATTTGCTTTTTCTATTCAATAACGGAACTACTCTCCCCTGGCTCTCGTTCGCTTGCTTTTCCCACCTCTTCCTCCATTGGCAGTATTCGGGAAGGTAAGCACAAATTCAGACGAGCCTTGCAGCCAGTGTCTCTGACAGTGTTGGTGGGTACGGGTTCAGGTTAGTATTGTGGTGCTAAGTGAGTTAACGAATGCAGTACTAATTAACATGATGACATAGATAAATGGAGGGTTGAGATAAGGACTTGGGGACCCTCTCCCCCAGATGGAGTGTCAACGACACATTCATTCCGATCTCATTGGAGCATCTGCTTCCCCCACAATCCACTGGGTCCACAGTAGCTCTACACCCAAACCAACGCCCAGGCTCCACATCGAATCTGCCGTGACTCGATTCAGTCTAATTTATTTTAATCCAATTTGTTTTCCAATCTACTGCCTTCTAATTACTTAAACCTTCAGTCTCCATCTGCTCTCCTGTTTCCTGTGGAAATTTACACAGCAGATGCATCCACAATTGTCCTTTTCCTGCCAGGCAAACCAGAGCTGTGTAGATGGAAGGGGAGAGGGGCAAACGTGACTTGTCAGACTAACCTTCCTGTCTAGAGGAGGATGGTTAGGCTACTATATATTCATACAGTGGTAAAACTGATGCTACCGCAATGAATCCGTCCATCTACATGTAAATGAAACGGTTGATAGGAAAATTGCTAAACATTTAACACCTGTGAAATGATGCCATCTGACACAGCTGAGTAACCCCAGTGAACACACACACACACACACACACACACACACACACACACACACACACACACACACACACACACACACACACACACACACACACACACACACACACACACACACAGTGATGTCCCCTAGCATCACTGTCCCCTGGCTCCCCTCCTCCCTATGTGATACCCCAGCCACAGCTGGACCCAGAGACAGAGAGGAAGTGAAAGGCTAATGCATCTTCCCATCAGCCACTAGGCCATACAGCTCACCAGCCTCCTGACTCACAGGAGAGCGAGTCAATTTGCTACCTCCTATTGGTTCTCCTTTCTCACTCCCTTTATGGTAAATATGCTTTCTGTTGCCCTCTTAATGTGATCATTGGTGCTGTGCAATGAAGTGCTCTCTGAGCTGAGGTGAGTGCACTTCACAGAGTCTCAGGGCACACGTTCCAATCAAACGGCTGTCTTTACCCTGCTAGGCAATAACACCACCACCGTGGCGCGCTGGGCCGAGCAGCCAGGCATCCAATCCTCAACTAAAGCACAGACCACGGAGCAAACAAAGAAGCACAGAGGAGAGGGAGGGGATGATATGAGGGATGACTGCACCCACTGCCTCGTCTTTTGTGTTTTTACTCAAGGGGCTTGACCAAGATTGGGAACCGTCCTTAGACGCTGTTGTAGTGGTCTGAATACCTCTGTGTTTTTTTCTTGTGGCTCAGATCTAGCAGTGCCTTTTCTTCCACATAGATTTGTTAGCAAAACAGCTATTGACTGCCAAGAAGTCATAAACCGAATCATTAAAACAAATCCCAGAAAACACATTGACACATAAAAACCTCCAACACACTGACATTTGTTATGAGAAGTTTTGACATTCTCATTTTGGAGCCAGAATGTTATCGCTGTTTGGCCAAAGCCTGACTATAAACACCTGTTTAACTGCATGTGTGTGTGAACGCAGTTCTCTATCTCCTTCTCCTCTCTCACCGCCATGGATAGAGGAGGCTATAATAGTAGCATCATATCTCCCCACACAGTGACCACACAAGAAGCAGCTCTCTATCTATTATCTTTAGCACACATGTATTCATATGTAGACCAGAAGGTTGGGCCTTTGATCATCTTGTTGTCATTATTTTTATTAGCTCCCAGGAGAATTCACAGCTCACCGACCAAATCAATACCCGCAACTGTCTCCTCCAGGACAGGAAAGAAGGGCTCCCCAAAGAGACATCAGTTATTCTGCCAACAGACAGGAGAGTGTGCAGATCACAGGTATCCAAGGGCAACCTCAGACCCAAGCATTGCGGTGTTTCAGTCACTGAAGCCCCATAAACCACCAGTTAGAAACCCTGGCCGAGACTCCATCAGCTATGGGGTTAGGACTGAAGATGTGCACACATTTAGAATGAGGCATCCATTCTGCATGAGATGTTAGCTGAATGTGAACGAATGCAAAATGTATACATTTAAAAATATATACATACATATATATATATATACATACATTCATACATACATACATACATACATATATCTATTAAATATGTATTGTCTAATCTTGGTTGTCTACTCTCTATATCTCTCCCTCCTCTCCCTGTACCTTCATTCTCTCTCCTTCTCCCTCTCTGTCCCGCCTGTGTCCTGTCCCTGGTGTGTAGGGTGACAGGGCCATATCTGTCATGTCATCAGAGGGGGATGTGAGCAGGTAGTCGGGGGAAACTGGGGGTGGCGATAGGATGATGTTACTGGCCGCCTCACGCCTCCGTGCTGGCCTGCCGTGTCACCCCGCACATGGCCCTCTCAGCCCCCTCTGCTACCCAGATTCATCTTCTTTAGGGGCGCTGTCAGTGGCGTCACACCACACTGGCCCTAACACAGTCACCCAGACACCAGGGCTGTGACGATACCAGTAGTTTAACCAGAGTTACCTTCCCAAGTTTTTCCATGGCAAAAATGAAAACACGAAGCAGACCAATCTCCTTGGTCCTTTAAAAACCTGCTGTAAGTAAAATGATATGAGCTATAGCATGGAAAACAGGGCTGTTTCCTAAAGAAGTTCGATCTGATTCTTGTTTTGTTTCCTTGCCGGCCCTACCAGACACAGCTCATCTCTAGGAGACACACATACATAACACAGCAACTTATCTCAGAGAACACATCAACCTGTTATCTCCTCTGGAATCTGACCTATCCTACAGGTTCTAACACATCAACCTGTTATCTCCTCTGGAATCAGACCTATCCTACAGGTTCTAACACATCAACCTGTTATCTCCTCTGGAACCTGACCTATCCTACAGGTTCTAACAAACCAACCCCTGAAGACTGGAATCTGACCTATCCTACAGGTTCTAACTAACCAACCCCTGAGGACTGGAACACAACCACATCCTCTCCAGAGAGAGATAGCTGTCTGGCTGCCAGTGAGCTCACAGGTGCAAAGCATATTGCAGTTCCATCAACTGCAGCGAAGGCAGGAAGACAGGCAGGAAGACAGGCAGGAAGAGAGGCAGGTAGGAGGAGAGGCAGGTAGGCAGGAAGAGAGGCAGGTAGGCAGGAAGAGAGGCATGCAGGAAGAGAGGCAGGCAGGCAGGCAGAGAGGCAGGCAGGCAGGCAGAGACTCGTGCTCTGCACTCTGCCTGAGCCCATCACTGTTAGGTGCTATACACTGAAAGCACACACTTGACTGTCAGGGTAATTCCAGGAGCTGCCCCAAACCCAAACCTTCCACTGCAGTAGACATGCTCTCTCTGCCTGTAACAATGATCAGACTGCATTGGGCAGCCATGTCTTATTGACTTTGTGTCTGTTCTGTGTATTTATCATTTTCCTCCCCTGCAGTTACAATATATAAATAGATACTTGAGGGAAAGAGAATATCAGATTCTACAGCAATGGGCCAGGCTGATTCACATACCCTGCATTTCATGTAGCTGCTATTCTCTCTCTATCTGTCTTTGCCTCTCTCTGTCACTCTCTCCAAAATCATCCATCTCTCTTTCTCTCGTTCTCTTATTTCCCGTTCCTCAATCTCTTCCTCAGTTACCATCAACAGTGTGTTGCTGTCTCTTCCTCCAGGAGACGGCCTGTCAAAGCAGAGCTGAGAGTGCTGACTTGAAACGAGGGAATAAAGAGGAGAGGAAGAAAAGAGGGGAACATTTGGGCTGTGCGTGGTTGTCTGGGAGTGTGTCGATGAGGGTGGTGTTCTCCCTGTTGTAGCTGATTAGTGTGAGGAATCTGGCCCTGTTCTCTGTGGGGCTGTCAGGGCGTTGGCAGGGACACTGAACTGTGTGATGCAGATGAAATGATTTCCAATGTGAGGCCCAGTCAAGCATACAGCCCACTACTACCCCCCTCCCAGTGCTGGTCCCTCCCTCCCCTCCTGCAGAGTCGTCAGAGTGGCCCTGTGCCTGGTCATTTGTCTGTCGGGCTCTGCGCTGCACAGCCATAAACTCACCAGTACAGTACACACTTCAAACTCTCCAATGGTGTCGTGTGCTGCTGCATTACAGTGCAGTCAAGAAGTATTCACACCCCTTGACTTTTTCCACATGTTGTTGTGATATAGCCTACATTTATAATGGCTTAGATTGAGATGTTGTGTCACTGGCCTACACGGGATACCCCGTACTGTCAAAGTGGAATTATGTTTGGGGATTTTTTTTATACAAAGTCATAAAAAATGAAAAGCTGAAATGTCTTGAGTCAATAAGTATTCAAACCCTTTTGTTATGGCCTGAATAAGTTCAGGAGTAAAAATGTGCTTAACAAGTTACATAATAACATGGACTCACTCTGTGTGCAATAATAGTGTTTAACATAACATCTACACTGGAGATGCTTATCAAGAAGACTGTGAATGGCCCTGAGTGGACGAGTTTTGACTTAAATCTATGGCAAGACCTGAAAATGGTTGTCTAGCAATGACCAATTTTACAGGGATTGAAGAATTTTGAAAAGAATAATGGGAAAATGTTGCACAATCCAGACGTGGAAAGCTGTTAGAGACTTACCCTGAACAACTCAAAGCTGTATTCGTCGCCAAAGATGCTTCTACAAAGTTTTGACTCAGGGATGTGAATACTTATATAAATTAGATATTTCTGTATTATTCTTTTTAAGAAATTTGCAAAAGTGTCTAAGAATTATTTTTTTTAAAGACATATATCTATATATGTACAGTGCCTTGCGAAAGTATTCGGCCCCCTTGAACTTTGCGACCTTTTGCCACATTTCAGGCTTCAAACATAAAGATATAAAACTGTATTTTTTTGTGAAGAATCAACAACAAGTGGGACACAATCATGAAGTGGAACGACATTTATTGGATATTTCAAACTTTTTTAACAAATCAAAAACGGAAAAATTGGGCGTGCAAAATTATTCAGCCCCTTTACTTTCAGTGCAGCAAACTCTCTCCAGAAGTTCAGTGAGGATCTCTGAATGATCCAATGTTGACCTAAATGACTAATGATGATAAATACAATCCACCTGTGTGTAATCAAGTCTCCGTATAAATGCACCTGCACTGTGATAGTCTCAGAGGTCCGTTAAAAGCGCAGAGAGCATCATGAAGAACAAGGAACACACCAGGCAGGTCCGAGATACTGTTGTGAAGAAGTTTAAAGCCGGATTTGGATACAAAAAGATTTCCCAAGCTTTAAACATCCCAAGGAGAACTGTGCAAGCGATATTATTGAAATGGAAGGAGTATCAGACCACTGCAAATCTACCAAGACCTGGCCGTCCCTCTAAACTTTCAGCTCATGCAAGGAGAAGACTAATCAGAGATGCAGCCAAGAGGCCCATGATCACTCTGGATGAACTGCAGAGATCTACAGCTGAGGTGGGAGACTCTGTCCATAGGACAACAATCAGTCGTATATTGCACAAATCTGGCCTTTATGGAAGAGTGGCAAGAAGAAAGCCATTTCTTAAAGATATCCATAAAAAGTGTCGTTTAAAGTTTGCCACAAGCCACCTGGGAGACACACCAAACATGTGGAAGAAGGTGCTCTGGTCAGATGAAACCAAAATGGAACTTTTTGGAAACAATGCAAAATGTTATGTTTGGTGTAAAAGCAACACAGCTGAACACACCATCCCCACTGTCAAACATGGTGGTGGCAGCATCATCGTTTGGGCCTGCTTTTCTTCAGCAGGGACAGGGAAGATGGTTAAAATTGATGGGAAGATGGATGGAGCCAAATACAGGACCATTCTGGAAGAAAACCTGATGGAGTCTGCAAAAGACCTGAGACTGGGACGGAGATGTGTCTTCCAACAAGACAATGATCCAAAACATAAAGCAAAATCTACAATGGAATGGTTAAAAAAAAAACATATCCAGGTGTTAGAATGGCCAAGTCAAAGTCCAGACCTGAATCCAATCGAGAATCTGTGGAAAGAACTGAAAACTGCTGTTCACAAATGCTCTCCATCCAACCTCACTGAGCTCGAGCTGTTTTGCAAGGAGGAATGGGAAAAAAATTCAGTCTCTCGATGTGCAAAACTGATAGAGACATACCCCAAGCGACTTACAGCTGTAATCGCAGCAAAAGGTGGCGCTACAAAGTATTAACTTAAGGGGGCTGAATAATTTTGCACACCCAATATTTCAGTTTTTGATTTGTTAAAAAAGTTTGAAATATCCAATAAATGTCGTTCCACTTCATGATTGTGTCCCACTTGTTGTTGATTCTTCACAAAAAAATACAGTTTTATATCTTTATGTTTGAAGCCTGAAATGTGGCAAACGGTCGCAAAGTTCAAGGGGGCCGAATACTTTCGCAAGGCACTGTATATCTATATATATTCTGTATATATAATACATGTTAAATTGAGGCAGTAACACAACAAAATGTGGGATAAGTTAAAGGGTGTGAATACTGTCAGAAGGTACCGCATGTACTACCCCTTCTGAAACTGATATTCAAAACATATACTATCTGGGTTTACTTTGTATGAATGTGTTGCATACATCGTACCAGAAAATACATCTGCAGATGTGCATGGGTGACTATAGGCTGGGATTTTGCTGTGTGTGTGTGTGTGTGTGTGTGTGTGTGTGTGTGTGTGTGTGTGTGTGTGTGTGTGTGTGTGTGTGTGTGTGTGTGTGTGTGTGTGTGTGTGTGTGTGTGTGTGTGTGAGTAATGTTTACTTTGCTGTGTTAATGGTGTGTGTATGTGTGTGTGCAGGAGCAGGTGGCCTCAATTGTTTAGCCAATTCCTCACTTTCAGGTGCTGGGCTTTTCTAAACAGCTCCTACCTACCGAGGGGAGAGCAATGAAATGAATAGCACCAATTGATTCTCCCTCAAGCATTGTAATCTCTTTACTCTCTCCACCTGTATTGCATTGCTGAGCAGAGCAGGGATGAGCAGAGCAGGGCTGAGCAGAGCAGGGCTGAGCAGAGCAGAGCAGAGCTGAGCAGAGCAGAGCTGAGGAGAGCTGAGCAGAGCAGAGCAGGGATGAGCAGAGCAGAGCTGAGCAGAGCAGAGCAGAGCAGGGATGAGCAGAGCAGAGCTGAGCAGAGCAGAGCTGAGCAGAGCAGGGCTGAGCAGAGCAGAGCTGAGCAGAGCAGGGCTGAGCAGAGCAGAGCAGAGCTGAGCAGAGCAGAGCAGAGCAGGGATGAGCAGAGCAGAGCAGAGCAGAGCTGAGCAGAGCAGGGCTGAGCAGAGCAGAGCTGAGCAGAGCAGGGCTGAGCAGAGCAGAGCAGAGCTGAGCAGAGCTGAGCAAAGCAGGGCTGAGCAGAGCAGGGCTGAGCAGAGCAGAGCAGGGCTGAGCAGAGCAGGGATGAGCAGAGCTGAGCTGAGCAGAGCAGGGCTGAGCAGAGCAGAGCAGGGCTGAGCAGAGCAGGGATGAGCAGGGCTGAGCAGAGCAGGGATGAGCAGAGCTGAGCAGAGCAGGGCTGAGCAGAGCTGAGCAGAACAGGGCTGAGCAGAGAAGAGCTGAGCAGAACAGGGCTGAGCAGAGCAGGGCTGAGCAGAGCTGAGCAGGGCTGAGCAGAGCAGGGCTGAGCAGAGCAGGGATGAGCAGAGCAGGGCTGAGCAGAGCTGAGCAGGGCTGAGCAGAGCAGGGCTGAGCAGAGCAGAGCAGGGCTGAGCAGAGCAGGGCTGAGCAGAGCAGAGCTGAGCAGAACAGTGCTAAGCAGAGCAGGGCTGAGCAGAGCTGAGCAGAGCAGAGCTGAGCAGAGCTGAGCAGAGCTGAGCAGAGCAGAGCTGAGCAGAGCAGAGCTGAGCAGAGCAGAGCTGAGCAGAGCAGAGCTGAGCAGAGCTGAGCAGAGCAGGGCTGAGCAGAGCTGAGCAGAGCAGGGCTGAGCAGAGCTGAGCAGAGCAGAGCTGAGCAGAGCAGGGCTGAGCAGAGCTGAGCAGGGCTGAGCAGAGCAGGGCTGAGCAGAGCAGAGCTGAGCAGAGCAGAGCTGAGCAGAGCAGGGCTGAGCAGAGCAGGGCTGAGCAGAACAGAGCTAAGCAGAGCAGGGCTGAGCAGAGCTGAGCAGGGCTGAGCAGAACAGGGCTGAGCAGAGCAGAGCTGAGCAGAACAGTGCTAAGCAGAGCAGGGCTGAGCAGAGCAGAACTGAGCAGAACAGTGCTAAGCAGAGCAGGGCTGAGCAGAGCAGAACTGAGCAGAACAGTGCTAAGCAGAGCAGGGCTGAGCAGATTAGAGCTGAGCAGAGCAGGGCTGAGCAGAGCAGAACTGAGCAGAGCAGGGCTGAGCAGAGCAGAACTGAGCAGAGCAGAGCCGAGCAGAGCAAGGATGAGCAGAGCTGAGCTGAGCAGGGATGAGCAGAGGGGAGAAGAGGAGGGGAGGGAAGGAGAAGGGAAGGAGATGGAGGAGAGGAGGAGGGGAGGAGCGGAGAGAGGGAGGGAGGAGAGGAGGAGGGGAGGAGCGGAGGGAGGGAGGGAGGATGGGAGAAGCAGCCACAGCCACATCCAGGTGGCTGTGATACACAGCGTTGAGAGATGAGTTGATAATTGGAGGTGTGCCTGGGGACCTGACCTGTACTAAACAAACACAGCAATCTGTCAGGCCGCAGGTAATGAAACCTGCCTTAGCCATGGACCACAGGCCTCTTCCGTGATAGACTACTGTATAAGGTGGAGAGTGCAACTTAATCAAATGGCCTTTAGGCTGGTACACTGGTACTTTTATTGTTTTGTAATCTGGAGCATATATGGAGCTTGGATGAGATTTATTAAAGCACTATTCTGTGGGACACCTCATCCATCCTGGCTAAGTGCTGAGGCAGGGGTTCCCTAACTTTTTGGGCCCATGACCCCATTTTGATATCTGAAAATAATTCCGACCCCAACCATGTAAAAATTGTTTTTATAATAATAATCAAATAAAATAAAGAATAATTCACAGAAAATGTAGACTTTTTTTTATTTGGGGCTATGGCAGTCACCTGAAAAACATTCTAACAGTATTTCTGATTGAAAATCATGTCTGATGCATTTACACTGGGCTAAGGGCTAAGGGCCAAGGGCCAGGGAGGCAGGGTGTAAGTGGAGTGGGAACTCTTTGAACCTCTCCTGGACCAAACCTCATTTAAACACAGTACTAGCAATCAGCTCCCAACGTCAGCAATGTCACCAACACACCACAGCTACCACTCAGCCACTGTGTGTCTGTATATTACTGACTGAGGGCCTGTAAAAGACTAATGTCTCTGAGCAGCTCTCCACAAACATCATTATCATCAGAATCCCAGAGTTCCAACGTTCAGGGCTGCGATCAACTGTTGGTCAGCAGGAATCACTGTGACATTTGAACTGTGCCCTGCGCTGCAGCTTACACTGCCACAACAAAAACAGTCTCGCCTCGCCTCGATAGGGCCCATTACATAAATAATCTCCCTGTGGACAGACCTGCCTGACACCTGCCTGCCTGGCTGCCTGCCTGTGACTTTCCTGCCTGGCTGTCTGCCTCCCTGGCTGCCTGCCTGACACCTGCCTCCCTGGCTGCCTGCCTGACACCTGCCTGCCTAGCTGCATGCCTGACACCTGTCTGCCTGACACCTGCCTGCCTGGCTGACACCTGTCTGACACCTGCCTGGCTGCCTGATAGCCTGCCTGACACCTGCCTGCCTGCCTGCCTGCCTGCCTGCCTGCCTGGCTTGGTCACCAGAGACACAGTGAGACACTACAGGCTAATAAAAACACTACAGACAATTGGCATTCATTGGATTGCTGTTTCTAAATCATTAAATTACCATTTGCATGATTAATTCTACAAAATAGAACTGCTGTTGGCTGTCTTCCAATTATATAGACTGAAATATAGCCATGCACTTTTGCATATCACCCTCGGATCTGTAGGCATACATCTTTGCTTGTTTATGTGTACAGGTATGCAATATCTCCATGCACTACTATCTAGCTGGAGCCCAGCGCTAGTTGGAACAGAGACTAGCAGGGTGCAGAGAGCCATGAGGTATAGTAGGGCAGGCAGGGAGCAGGCAGTCATGGCTGGGTGATCCATGGGGCTGGAGAGGGAGATGGGTCTGGTGGTGCGGCGGTGGATGGGGGCTTGATTCACTGGCTGCTTCCACTCTGGGCTGCATTACTGCCGTAGCGGGACTGCTGCGTGTGACGGATGTGTGTTCGAGTGCCGTGCACTCTCTCTGTCTTCACCCATCTCACACAGACAGGAGAGCTCATGCATTTTCATTAGCAGCCCTGAACTCCTGTTTAAGCCTGGTGAGATAAACACTCTCAACAGGCATCTTCAAAAGACATCTCTGGTAAAAGCCATTTCAATGGCCTTTAACCCTAATCAACAGTACCATTGCAAAGCATCTAATGGCACTAAATGCAACAGTGGTATAATCTGCTGAGCTGTCATGTATGTCCTCTTACCAGTGTACCTGTGTTGTGAAACTACTGTACTGTAGCTATTTCCAGGTCATAGTGGGTTTGCTTCTTATTGCTCTACATTGAATGTTTGTCCTCTCTCTCTCTCTCTCTCTGTGTGTGTTTGCCTCTGCTTCAGCCTTGACTTGACTTGACTCACTGCTATCGGCAGGTTAGACAGCCAGCCAGAGGGCAGGGTTAAGGCAACAGGAGACCAACTGATTAGGCGCTTCCCCAAACCCAAATCTGCAACATGAAAACAAAGATAAGCCCCAACATACATGCTATCTCCATTCCTCTCCTCCCTTCCTCCTCTCTCTGTTGGCATCTTGTCCTCAAACCAATCCTCTTCCATTAAGATGAGGACACTGCTCCACACATCCACTTTACAACACCAGTTTGGGCCGCGTTCACAAGCTGGTTGAATGCCATAGATCAATAGGCTGCATTAATACAAACTAATCTTTCGTGACTTATCCAAAGCTACAGCAATTACTGTATATCAACATTACCAGGCTGCCTGCAGGTCTACACCTCAAGACCAGGGAGAGGTGATGTGATTGTGTGTGTGTGTGTGTGTGTGTGTGTGTGTGTGTGTGTGTGTGTGTGTGTGTGTGTGTGTGTGTGTGTGTGTGTGTGTGTGTGTGTGTGTGTGTGTGTGTGTGTGTGTGTGTGTGTGTGTGTGTGTGTGTGTGTGTGTGTGTATGTGTGTGTGTGTGTGTGTGTGTGTGTGTGTGTGTGTGTGTGTGGAGATAAGAGAGAGATGGGTTGTTTTTAATCTTATTTCAATGTTACATACACTGATGTGAAAAAGCAAATAACATAGTGGTTACACAAAAATTAATGTCGTCTAAATCACTGTTTTCTCTCTGCACAGTAAATGTCGGGGGTATGCTGGGCTGAGACCTAGCAGAGCGGAGGTAACAAAACACTAAGTGCTATTATCAACTTTCCACTCTGCTCTTTTATTCTCTCTCTACAGTCCCCCAAGCACATTACATTTCTCTAAGAATTCCACAGTGTGTAAAAAACGGCGCTTTCCTTCAAGAGAACACTGGGTATTAAGTCAACCTTAGCACCGTGGTTTCTCCTGCGTTATTATCATAGACCAGAATAGACAGTGAACAGCTCTAAACTGAGGTTGTAGCCATCTGTGTTGTGTTCTGCGCTGTCTGTGTTGTGTTCTGTGCCGTCTGTGTTGTGTTCTGTGCTGTCTGTGTTGTGTTCTGTGCTGTCTGTGTTGTATTCTGTGCTGTCTGTGTTGTATTCTGCGCCGTCTGTGTTGTATTCTGTGCTGTCTGCGCTGTGTTCTGTGCTGTCTGTGTTGTATGCTGTGCTGTCTGTGCTGTGTTCTGTGCTGTCTGTGTTGTATTCTGCGCCGTCTGTGTTGTATTCTGTGCTGTCTGCGCTGTGTTCTGTGCTGTCTGTGTTGTATTCTGTGCTGTCTGCGCTGTGTTCTGTGCTGTCTGTGTTGTATGCTGTGCTGTCTGTGCTGTGTTCTGTGCTGTCTGTGTTGTATGCTGTGCTGTCTGTGTTGTATGCTGTGCTGTCTGTGCTGTGTTATGTGCTGCCTGTTATGTATTATGTTCTGTATGTTGTGTTCTGTTCTGTGTTCTGTTCTGTCCGTGTTGTGTTCTGTTATCTCTGTTCTGTGTTCAGTTCTGCCATTGTTGTGTCCTGTGTTGAATGTGTTGTGTTCTGTGCTGCCTGTGTTGTGTTGTGTTCTGTGCTGCCTGTGTTGTGTTGTGTTCTGTGCTGCCTGTGTTGTGTTGTGTTCTGTGCTGCCTGTGTTGTGTTGTGTTCTGTGCTGCCTGTGTTGTGTTGTGTTCTGTGCTGCCTGTGTTGTGTTGTGTTCTGTGCTGCCTGTGTGGGAACGCTTGTGTTGTAATGTATAGAAGAGCCGGGCCTGGCTGTCCAACTATCACAGAAGCTGACAGCTCTGTGTCACCAGTGAGGGAACACTCGTTAACCCAGCCTGTGATGCTGACCTATCATCTGACCTATCATCTGACCTATCATCTGACCTATCATCTGACCTATCATCTGACTGATCATCTGACTGATAACCTCATTACACATGCCGACATTCACCCTTCCCTTTTCTTTCTCTCTCTTTCAGCTTCTCCCTGGGCTTCTCTCTCCTCCCATCTTTGATGGTAATCAGAGAGTAAACAGTGTAGATGAGAGCGGTCCTAGAACTGCAGTACACCCAGCACCCAGCACCCAGCACTCAGCACCCAGCACTCAGCACCAGCACTCAGCACCCAGCACCCAGCACCAGCACTCAGCACCCAGCACTCAGCACCCAGCACTCAGCACCCAGCACTCAGCACCCAGCACTCAGCACCCAGCACTCAGCACCCAGCACTCAGCACTCAGCACCCAGCACCCAGCACTCAGCACCCAGCACCCAGCACTCAGCACCCAGCACTCAGCACCCAGCACTCAGCACTCAGCACCCAGCACTCAGCACTCAGCACTCAGCACCCAGCACTCAGCACTCAGCACCCAGCACCCAGCACCCAGCACCCAGCACCCAGCACCCAGCACTCAGCACCCAGCACTCAGCACCCAGCACTCAGCACCCAGCACTCAGCACTCAGCACCTAGCACTCAGCACCCAGCACTCAGCACCCAGCACTCAGCACCCAGCACTCAGCACCCAGCACTCAGCACTCAGCACCCAGCACCCAGCACTCAGCACTCAGCACCCAGAACTCAGCACTCAGCACCCAGCACCCAGCACTCAGCACCCAGCACCCAGCACCCAGCACCCAGCACCCAGCACTCAGCACCCAGCACTCAGCACCCAGCACTCAGCACCCAGCACCCAGCACCCAGCACCCAGCACTCAGCACCCAGCACCCAGCACTCAGCACCCAGCACCCAGGACCCAGCGACAGTGACGTGACTTGGTGCGACACCACAGAGGCTGCCTGGGGATCTCAGCTGAAAGGCTTGTCATTACAGCAGGCCTATCCCGCAAACTACAGCAACGCTACAGCAACGCTACAGTAGCTGCTTAAACGCTGCCAACTCTAGCAGAACAATCACATTTTGGGCGAAGACATTACATTGGCTCTTACGCATTGACCTCAGTGTGCCTCATAATTCACGTACATCGTTTTCATTCGCGTACAACAGGCTTACTTTCCATTATAGTCCAGCGCTTAGACCTTGTTCATTCAGTCACCACTATTAAACCTACCGTTAAGACTACACAGCTATTGACTGGTAAAACATTTGGTTCAGCTTGACAATTTCTATCCAACAAACAACCAATCTCATAACCTACCTCATACCCATGTCATAACCTACCTCTGCCCTAGCATCTCTGTTGCTCTCTCTCTCTCTCTCTCTCTCTCAAACACACACACACACACACACACACACACACACACACACACACACACACACACACACACACACACACACACACACACACACACACACACACACACACACACACACCTTGTGTGGGTAGTTTCCCTTGACACAGCAGCGGTAGTGAAACCCCAGCCCTGAGGCGGATGGAACATTGTCCTCCATGTCACATTTCACCACCCCAGACTCACAGATGATGACAATCTCTATGATCAGACAGGAGTATTTGGAGGTCATCAGAATACGACAGGGTCATGGGTTCATGTCCACTAGTCTACATGTTAAGCTATTCTTCTTGTTCTATTCCTGCTAGAATAACAGCAGACTACAGTATAGCCTTAGAGACCTGGTACCAGACTGGCAAGGCCAACATTTACATTTAAGGGTACATTTTCTTCTTGCTGGATTCCATTCCACCTTGGCCAATAAACACTGTAATTTTCCTGTAACTTTAGGAGCACATGTCAAAACTAAAACCATTTTCTAACCAAAACACTTTTGGATCTATCCCTCTCCTTTCAATTTCTCCAGCTCTCACTTACTGCCTGGCTTGTCTTCTTGTGGTGCTCCTCTCCTCCTCCAACTCCATTCCATCTCCCTTTCCTTCCTTCCTTATCTCTTTATTTCACTCTCTCTATCCCCATCTCTCCTTCTATTCTTCTCTCTCTCTCTCTATCCCCATCTCTTCTTCTATTATTCTCTCTCTCTCTCTCTCCCCATCTCTCATTCTATTCTTCTGTCTCTCTCTCTCCTCTCTATCCCCATCTCTCCCTCTATTCTTCTCTCTCTCTCTCTCTCCCCATCTCTCATTCTATTCTTCTGTCTCTCTCTCTCGCTCTCTATCCCCATCTCTCCCTCTATTATTCTCTCTCTCTCTCTCTCTATCCCCATCTCTCCCTCTATTATTCTCTCTCTCTCTCTCTATTCTCCTTTCTCTCTCTCTCTTTCTCCCCCTCTATCTCTCTCTCTCTCTCTCTCTCTCTCTCTCTCTCTCTCTCCCCATCTCTCCCTCTATTCTTCTCTCTCTCTCTCTATCCCCATCTCTCCCTCTATTCTTCTCTCTCTCTCTCTCTCTCTCTCTCTCTCTCCCCATCTCTCCTTCTATTCTTCTCTCTCTCTATCCCCATCTCTCCCTCTATTCTTCTCTCTCTCTCTCTCTCTCTCTCTCTCTCTCTCTCTCTCTCTCTCTCTCTACCAGTCTCTCAACCAGTCTCTCTCTCACAACCAGTCTCTCTCTCTCTCACAACCAGTCTCGCTCTCTCTCACAACCAGTCTCTCTCTCTCTCTCTCTCACAACCAGTCTCTCTCTCTCTCACAACCAGTCTCGCTCTCTCTCACAACCAGTCTCTCTCTCTCTCTCTCTCACAACCAGTCTCTCTCTCTCTCACAACCAGTCTCTCTCTCTCTCAACCCCAGCAGCAGCAGCAGCAGCACACTAACAGTATTAATCACAGAACACTAAACACTGCCTGACTGCCATTCAGCCAGCCAGCCTTTGTTGCCCATGTTGCCCAGTGAATGCAACTCCAGACCTTTTTGTTTGCGTAAGTGGACTCTTAGAGATGGCTCCTCCCTTCCCAAGGACCCACAGATTACCTCTGAAAGAATGGGTGATGGGTAGTGGTGGAGTTGGCGGTGGAGTAGAGGGGAGAGTTGGATGAGGGTGACAGAGAAATGATTGGGAGGAGTGATTCATGACTCACAGGAAGGTGCGCCCCTTTCCCACTGGCCATCCAGCCATGCCTTCAGCCAGCGCTTAGCAACCAGTGGGTTTGGCTGAACAGAGAACAGAGAGGGACAGCAGAGAGAGAGAGAGAAAGAGAGACAGGGAGCAAGAGAGAGAGAGATTGGGATAGAGAGAGAGAGAGAAACTTGCTAACCTCCTGCCCAATGTATGACCATATTAGAGACACATATTTCCCTCAGATTATACAGATCCACAAAGAATTTGAAAACAAAGCCAATTTGATAAACTCCCATATCTACTGGGTGAAATTCCACAGTGTGCCATCACAGCAGCAAGACGTGTGACCTGTTGCCACAAGAAAAGGGCAACCAGTGAAGAACAAACACCATTGTAAATACAACCCATATTTATGTTTATTTATTTTCCCTTATGTACTTTAACTATTTGCAAATCATTACAACACGGTGTATAGACATAATATGACATTTGAAATGTCTATATTATTTTGGAACTTATATGTGTGTGTGATGTTTACTGCAATTTTTGGGGGTTTATTTCACTTGTGTTTATGATCTATTTCACTTGCTTTGGCAATGTAAACATATGTTTCTCATGCCAATAAAGCCCTTAAAATGAAAATGAATTGAGTGAGAGAAAGATGGGGATAGAGAGAGAGAATCCATGTTCCCGCTACAAAGGGGGCTAGAATCCCAGACTCCGTAGGGATACAAATAGCCACAGAAACCAAAGACTGTACCTAAAAAAGGACAAAGGAGGAGAGGGAGGAGCAGGGGCCCCAGTGTCAACCCCTGCCTTCAACAAATAAAATCAACATCCTCACATGTTTTTGAAGCTGTACAAACAACACAAAGCAAACGCTAGTAAGTGTGAATCATTGCTCACAACACAGCAAGTGTTGACATTACTAATGCAATAGAAGACAACTGGGAGCCTCAAAAACAACAATTTATGAATACCCGCTTCCTCATTCAAAAATTACCATATAGCACAGGCTCAATAGGTTTTAGCCTTACCTTACCCAGTAGTGGTGTGTGTGTACAATCATTGAGGAAGCCAGAAAAAAAGCCATATTACAACCTATGTGTTGTGATAATTGCGTTGTTTGCTCTATAACCTGTTAGTTCATATGCCTTGTCACCGTGATATATAGGCCTAAAGGCCAAGACAATAAGAATTCACAGTGGCAGAATAAATTCAACCACACCTCTGTTTCATCACAAAACCGGAGAGTAATCTCTGTCCAGTGAAGTCCACAAAGCATTTTGTATGTACAGTAACAGCCACATAACATGACCTACAGCATGGTGAAGCAAGTTAATGTTTCCAACATTATCAGACCACTAAACAACTATTGAATTTAGAACCACAGAGAGTTACCGCAAGTCACAAAGAAAACAGGAGCTGCCTCCACTATTCCAGCAACATTTCAACATCATCAAATCATCTAAAAGATACCAAAAACAATTTAGTCCAATCACCATAAGCTAAATATGATGTGGCTGTCTATGGTTCTGATTTCGGTGTGCGCACGTTTGTGTTGACTTACCCTACTTCGAGAAACACCAATGCTATCCTCCTCTCTTTCATGTTGATGAAACGGTCTATCACTCTGTCATACAGAACATCCTTTTATTTGTTGTTGTCCTGGGTTACCTGGCTAAAATGCTTGCTCACTAGCCTAACTTCCATGCATGGGCAACGTTAGCTAGTTAACATTAGCCTTCTACAACTAGCTACATATTGAACTTCCATCCTCTCAGGTCAGGGGCAGAACAACGTGTGAATGTCTGGTTGGATCAGAATTGCCGTTATAATCATTGGCCTGTACAGAGAATGAAGTAAAACCACAAGTCCAAATCCCTTTCTCTGACCATGGCTAATTTAGGAAAGGGCTAATTTTAGCTAGCTAGCCACCGGAGGACAACAACACAACGAGATGCAACAATTCATGTTGTTTCTGTCAATGACCTATATGTTCTCAATGCGATTTGATAGGAGTGATACCACATCCAAACTGGCTTCCTTTTACATTTGTTTTGGTGCGCCAGGACCATTCACAGTTGAGCTCACTCAGTTTAGCTCAACGCAGATTGGATATTATTTTGTTTTTTAAATCATCAAGACAGGGCAAATGCTCGCTGGCTTCCCTTGCATTCAATGCTACGGGCAGCAACAATGTCATACTCTTTTGGACCACACAGCATCAGATAGATGGCCTACACGTAGAGAGACAGAGGGGCGCTGTTTCGCTTGATCTGATGCTTTCTCCAATGAGTTATATTCAGCCTCATCCAAATTGAAGGAACATTATGAAACACAGAGAGAGGAAAGAAAAAATATTTTACATGTTTGTTTTTTTTGTTTTTTGGTGGGGGGACCTGGCTTCCCTTGGCATGAATACCCACCACTGACCTTACCCATATTCAAGAACAAGGTGTGTGTGTGTGTGTGTGTGTGTGTGTGTGTGTGTGTGTGTGTGTGTGCCTGAGGGGTGATGAACACTTCCCTCCAGTAAACATGATTCAGGCATTAGGATTGTGAATTGTGACGTTGTAAACCTCAGTGTTGGTGCAATGGCCCACCTATCTGGTCTTTCCATTAGTCCCATGTTTTGATCAGGACCATATCAGGCCTCCTGTCACCTGGCCTCTGATTCATGGTGTCACAATACTCTGCAGTTGGAGCTCTTTTAATATCTCCATTAAACTGGCTCCCTTGTAGGCCAATGATTCCCAAGAAGCCTTGTAAATCATACAAATAATGCTGACTCTCCCCGTTATATTGATTGAGGAGGGGGCTCTAATTTTAACCGTGTGGGAGAAATAAAACAAAATTGTATAAATTACTTTCACAATTACAAACAGTATCACCATTAAAGATTGATGAAACAACAGTGAGGACATAAAGTGAGTGCCAGTCATGTTTAAAGTCTACTAGTTATTATTCAGCAGGAATAAATGCTGTGTTATGCATCATTCACTTGGCTTGGGTCCTGGATTGAATATGAAACCAATCACATATATGTCCACACCCATCTCTCTCCCCAAGACTAGCACAGCTACACCTGTGAGCTCAGTTATGAAAAAAGGGCAGGTGGAATGTAATAAATAAGCAGATCTAACCATCTCCCTGTCGGTAAATTCATTAGAGAGGAAAAAAAAAATGGCAGTGAATCAGTGATTAAATCGTTGATCAAACCATACAGTGTTGAATCAGACGCTGAAATTGTAGTGCAAACCTTTTGTTTGGTTATGTTTTCCTGTTGATATGTTATGCTAATTTGCACACCTTTGGGTTAGGTATAGTGGCCGGGTTCTACTGGCCACCAGGTGTCAAAGGGCTAGATACCATCACGCAGAAAGTGGTGATGCTGTTGCCAAGGAGACAAGATGGAGATGGGTATTTTTTGAATGGCTAACATTCTTTTTTTTCACCAAATATAATTACTTTCGATTAATTCATAATTGTTGCTATTATACGTGTGACTTCAGTAAAACAGAAGGCAAAGATATCTGACATTTTAGTTTGTGTTGACTTCATCATTTCAGTAACCTAAAACCATTTTATAACCTCTTTCAGGGTTAACGTTCCAGATAATAGAAATAACTTCCACCAAGAACTCCTCCGATAAACAGTCTATCAGGTCTCCAATTAATTGTAAAATAAAACACATATACTGTACAGTCACACTACCCATGGCATAACCTAATCATAACCAGCGACATGAGAAGCTTGTTACATAGTCTATCACATAAAGTGTATATCAACATTAACCATAGTTAAAACTGTATGGAGGAAAATACTAAATAAGAATACAACATCTGAAGAAAACGAGTTGCAAGAGTTGAACTTTGTCATTTTTGGAAAGCACCATTCTTTGCCAATATCAAACACATACAACTCCACGACAGAATGATTTGATACCATGTGAAATTCCATAAATAACTTACCATCAACTTGAAAGTACAATAATCCAGCAACAAGGATGAACGCTAGCGGACCCATACTAGCATATTAAACATCCACGGTTTACGCGCAAATCCTTGGATTTAGCCGGGAAAATATGTCCAAACAGCAGCAAATACTTTTCTTTCAATAGTTTGAGATTTATATAGGTCCTAGTTACTGACTAAAGCCAGTTGAGATGTCCAAGAATTTAGAGGATTCATTGTAGCCCGCACGTTCGAGCCCGGGATAGATTCATATCCACAGCCGTAAAAACAAATTATTCACTCGCGATCATCTGAAATTCCAGCTGCTTTTCCCACAAGTTAACTTGCAATGGCCATGTCTATTTTTCCAATAAGTACGAAACCATACAATATGAAATGACAACCTAAAATAAAGTATAAACTGTTTATACTGGGTTCAAGAGAAACGCATCCAATCATCTAGGAACCGTCTTGGTTTCTGCTCCTTGAGACGCGCCTTCCGGGCGGACACCTTGCAAATCTTCACTGATGTCTCTCAGCCGTTCCTCATCAATACATAGATGTCCAAGTCTAAATGTGTCTAAACAAACCCCAAAGTCCCATGTACTTCAGTCAATAAGTACATTTTTACATTTCATAGGGAACCCGCTCCATAGGATCACATGTGCCTTGCTTGTGCCTAAGCACTGTAAATGTACAGTCAAGTCAGTTGAACAACCTATCCTCTCCCTCCCTCTTGGTTTCTGTACAGCGCTATCACTAGGAGCCCATGGTCTATGCTCACTCCGCACAGCGTCAGCCCCGACTGATACACATACACAAAACAAGAATCCGGAGGGGGAGGAGAGAGGCAGGGAGGGAGGGAGAGAAGGGTGGATGTAGGAGAGGAGACGGAGTGCGCTCAAGTGTGCATTGGGCAAAGCCATATTGTTGGAACTGCCTATGAAGTTCAAACGAAGTGGACCCGTGCCACGGGTATGCTGCTGCGGGACCACTCTAGTGACTTTGAAGCACTTGGGTCATTCTGTCCTTGACCCACCGGAAGTAGCCTAGCTCAGCAGGCTCACATAACCTATTGTATTCTTCGAGAGATTTACAGGATTTTTTGGGGTGGAAATTATTCACAAATGTAGAAATTTAGGAGACAACTTTTATTAACCATAATATATATTATGTTGATCTGAAGGAAAAAACATATTAAATGCCCAGTGTAGTCAAACATGTGATCTAACTGTGTTTTATATATATTTCAAAGACCACCTGATATGTCAGCCTGTTTGGTGGGATGGATTTGGCCTGCCTGGTAACATCACCAGGTGGTAAAGGATTTAATAGACCTCTGTGCCAACAACAGCTAGTTTCCCCCTCCCCTCCCCACTCAGACAACTAGCAACATACTTGCTTAAGAAAACGCTCTTTCCTAAGAAGCAATTTTTGTTCCTTTTAAACCATTTTAATTCAAAACAATCACAGCAAGTTACTTCATTTTTACCCAGAAATGATTTGATATTGAGATAAAAATGGCTGCATTTGGACCTTTAAGTGCTTCCTAAAATATATAGGCCTATATAAAGAAATATTGTACTTTCTTAACTTCTACAGGTAACTTCTACAGGTAACTTCATTATGATCCTGCCTAAAAACAGCCTACTTTTCAGTGTGATATATATATATATATAATGCCCAGACAGCATTGCATTTCTGTGTTCATAGACAGCATAGCGAGATAGATCTTCTAATTCTGTGTGTGTCATTAATATTTGATGTGGCTGGCCTGGATGTGGCGGACAGTGAGTGGCAGCACAGGAATGATTGCCACGTTAGTCATCTGTTTGCTGTGGCACGCTGGTGCGCACGCACATTAAACATGCAGAGCACGAGAAGATTGTGAATGGTGGGTCAAGAGAATAATATATTCAGAGACAAGCACAATTATAAATTTGACCTCATGGGCTAATATTGACCGATAATAATTAGACTTTGGAACATTGGTGATGTAAAACTAATATAAGCAATTTGAACTGTATGTTTATTGTGGTACAGCGTGATATATAAGCAGACTTCAATATAATTACAATGCAAGAAGCTCCCCAAAAAGTGTGCCCCCTCGCCGATTTCAACTGCCGCTTTAGTCACGTTATCCTAGCGCCGGGTCTGGCTGTCCTCATCCCCAGCATACTGGACAGAGATACACAGGAGGCAACAATGCCGCAGCCGCCTGTAGACTGTTCGCACGAGACAGGCTGTTACTATGTGAGCTCGGAGCTCCCCCTAATGGCAGCAATCATCATGACAACCCACAAACCCTGATTCCAGCATATCAACAGTATTCTGTGGAAAAGGTTTGTCTGCTACAGTATCTGCAAAAGTGCGTTGAACAATGAGCTGTCTAGAAGTTTGTTTGTTTTAAAAATGCACAACATTTTAAAGAGGAAGCCTAAACACTATAAGTAGCCTATCCTATATACATGTAATTCTCCCTAGGCTATACATGTACTATAGAAACGTATTGGTCACATTTGACCAAACATTTAACTTAGATATTGGTTTAAAATTCGATCTATGGCAGGCCTACTCTGCTCTATGAACCTGTACAGAGAACACGCAGGGTCTACTCTGGTGTCTATGAACCTGTACAGAGAACACTCAGGGTCTATTCTGGTGTCTATGAACCTGTACAGAGAACACTCAGGGTCTACTCTGGTGTCTATGAACCTGTACAGAGAACACTCAGGGTCTATTCTGGTGTCTATGGACCTGTACAGAGAACACTCAGGGTCTATTCTGGTGTCTATGAACCTGTACAGAGAACACTCAGGGTCTACTCTGTGGCAGCCTCATAGGCTGGAATGCCCCCTTTCAAAGTTGACATCAAAGCTCATACAAAATCACACTTCCATAACCAATGGCTGAGTCACACACCGCCACACACAGTGTACACACACAGTGTACACACACAGGCTTACAGACCCACACAGTCAGCATCCTGGGATCCATTTCTATTGGCTTGAATAAAAGCTTTAGCTGTACATGGTCTTTGTCGTCTGTGTTTGTCAGGATGCATGTTAGAGCTTGCCCTGTCAAGGCCTTGCCCTGTAAAGGCCTTGCCCTGTGAAGGCCTTGCCCTGTGAAGGCCTTGCCCTGTAAAGGCCTTGCCCTGTCAAGGCCTTGCCCTGTCAAGGCCTTGCCCTGTAAAGGCCTTGCCCTATAAAGGCCTTTCTTGCATCGCAACATGTTGTTATATGTGTTTTAGTTCTCTCCCTTCACTGTCAGCAGGCCAAACAATGATTTGCCTCCATATGTTAATGTTTTCTGAGCGGCATATAAATTCTCTCTCTTATTTCAGAGCCTCTTCTCCATCCTACATTTCTACAGCACGCACACACACACACACACACACACACACACACACACACACACACACACACACACACACACACACACACACACACACACACACCAGGGTTTCCATTAGCCGGAAATAGAAAAGCCGATAAATATAATTGGTGACCTCAAATTGTCCTGGAGAAGATGAAAAAATCCTTTTGTACTTTTTAGCCAATTCATTAATGGAAGTATCAGTTGATGTAAATACATTTGACCGTTCATGCTTATCGGTCTACAGGTTCATTTGCATAATTTCGTGGAATTCAATTGGCTATAGGTTAATTTGCATAATATAGTGGAATTCAATTGGCTCTTGTGTACAGTATATTCATTATGTATCTTAATTATCACACGCGTACAGCATACAGATACAGAACCAGTCAGACATTGTGAGAGCTGCTGCTACAGCATCTCAAACAGCAAATGCCTCACACAGCATAGGTAATGGAAGGCAGGCTTCATCAGCATCTCACACAGCATAGGTAACGGAAGGCAGGCTTCATCCGCACCTCACACAGCATAGGTAACGGAAGGCAGGCTTCATCAGCGCCTCACACAGCATAGGCAACTGAAGGCAGGCTTCATCAACGCCTCACACAGCATAGGCAACTGAAGGCAGGCTTCATCAACGCCTCACACAGCATAGGCAACTGAAGGCAGGCTTCATCAACGCCTCACACAGCATAGGCAACTGAAGGCAGGCTTCATCAGCGCCTCAAACAGCACTTTGCAATGAGCTGGAGGCAGTATACATTTTGACAACATATACTTAATTGTTTGAAACCTGAATGATTTACCACATATTATGAGGCATGTCTTACCTTGCTTCAAAGTAGCCTAGCCAAAATCAGACCATGGAGGCAATTATTTTATACTGTATTAACTTTTTTTCATTGTCCATTAGCCATAGGCACAATCCTAGTCATATTAGCAACCCATGTTAGTTGTTTCATATTACATCTCCTCTCTTTCTAACGGAAACCCTGGCACAACCCCCCCCCCCCCCACACACACACACACACACACACACACAGAGAAAGCAAAATATAAAGTGAGGGGGAGAGAAAGAGAGAGAGAACAAGAGAAGGAGACAAAACAAGAAAGAAAGAGAGAGAAAATGAGAGAAAGAGGGAGAGAGAGAGAGAGAGAGAGAGAAAGACAGAGCAGTAGTGTGTAGAACCACATACACTACATGACCAAAAGTATGTGGACACCTGCTCGTCGAACGTCTCCTTCCAAATCATAGGCATTAATATGGAGTTGGTCCTCCCTTTGCAGCTATTACAGCCTCCACTCTTCTGGGAAGGTATTCTACTAGATGTTGAAACATTGCTGCAGGGACTTGGTACCATTCAGCCACAAGAGCACTTGACCAGGGCAGCTCTATAAGGCCAGAGATTTGACCAACTGACTTGTTGTAAAGTCACTAAGCTCTTTAGTAAGGCCGGTCTATTGCCAATGTGCCTATGGAGATTGCATGGCTGTGTGCTTGATTTTATACACCTGTCAGCAACGGGTGTGGCTGAAATAGCCGAATCCACTAATTTGAAGGGGATGTCCACATACTTTGTAAATATAGTGTAGAAGGCGCTGAAAGTAGGTAGACAACAAGAGGAAAGGAGTTGGAAAAATGTAAGGAAAAATAAAAAGGAATTTTAGCTTCCTCCTTTTCCTTTTATATGGCCTAGTCCAAAATGGAACTCTATTCCCTACAATGTACATTCACTATGTGCCCAAGTAGTGCACTGTGTAGGAAACAGGGTTCCATTTGGACTGGGCTATAAAAAAGGAAAAGGGGGAAGATATTCTGTGATATAATTATCTCTATCCATCCCTTTATCCCCCAGGCTTCAATCTGCCGACTGTATCTCTGGACCTTTAGTGGACGACTTCTCCCCAGGGTGCTAAATATCACACCAAAGTGGATTTATTTTAATTAAAAGCGAGAGGATGTTTACTCAGGGCCTGCTATGTGAAAATGAGACATTGAGTCTGAGCCCTAAGCCAGGGTCTGATAAGTTATGGGCAGCCTGGTAGGAGCTGATCCAAGGCTTCCCTCGAGGAGGAACATCCCGCTTTTTCCATTAAGTTGGCATTGACAAAGGTACAAACTGATGGGCTTTTGCAAAGTGATTACATTGTTTATGTTCCAGTGGCTACTGGGATCCCGAGCAGGTATTGCATTAACACACTAACAGAGATTCTGTTTCTAAAGCGTGAACAAGATGTTTGACTATCATGAGAAATAGAGTTGTGACTAAGGACATGTCAATTATGCATGAGAAATGGCCTCTACTTGTTGGTCCATCACAAAGTCGCGTTGACATTATTCACTTGATTCACGCATTTGTTTTTGTTGCACTGCAAGTGTTTGTTTTATTGGCAAACTGCACTTAGAACAGGTCACGAAATGAGAAGTACATCTGCTAATGCATTAACAAAGAATAAAAGGGGATGGAGGAAATTACAGTGAGAGTGACATCCAGGTGATAATTATTCAGCATTAGAGAGGAGAACACAGTGTGAAAACAGAGAGGGCAACACACTGTAGTGAACCGTGCAGGCAGAGTGCAACAAAACACACTGTAGTGAACCGTGCAGGCAGAGTGCAACAAAACACACTGTAGTGAACCGTGCAGGCAGAGTGCAACAAAACACACTGTAGTGAACCGTGCAGGCAGAGTGCAACAAAACACACTGTTGTGAACCGTGCAGGCAGAGTGCAACAAAACACACTGTTGTGAACCGTGCAGGCAGAGTGCAACAAAACACACTGTAGTGAACCGTGCAGGCAGAGTGCAACAAAACACACTGTAGTGAACCGTGCAGGCAGAGTGCAACAAAACACACTGTAGTGAACCGTGCAGGCAGAGTGCAACAAAACACACTGTAGTGAACCGTGCAGGCAGAGTGCAACAAACAGAATAGGATTACTAATCCCATCTCTTTCTCCTCTTCCCTCCTGCCCTCTCCTCTCCGTCGCCTCCCCTCCCCTGCACACCGACAGCTGACTGAACACACCCGCCCCATGCCCAAATGGACCATTTATTTTCACCTAAACAAATCAATCCTCTATTACTGTCAACTCATTTGTGCAATTATGTGTACTGAATTAGATCAAACCTAATAATCAATCAGACGTTTTCCTTCTTTTGTATTTGGACCATCTGGTGACAAAAGGTCCTGTCCTGGGTACAAGCTGAGGTCCGTCATTACACAGACTGTTTCGGTTGATCCTAATGTGATTTCTCATAACGACGCCGTTTGGTCAAGTTGATTCTCAAAGCCCTCTGATATTTTCTATAACCTCAGCTGGTCGTCAATAGCTCTGAAGAATGCCCTTTATGTGGTTAATATACATAGACTGATAGAGTGCAAAACAAACTATTTGTTAACTAATCTGTTAGAGTACACAAGAGCACGGTGTACATTGAGAGAATGCTTCCGGGTTAAACGATGAATCCCCCAGCAGATTCAGAGTGATACACAACCCTTGATTATCACCACACCCCTTGATTATCACCACACCCCTTGATTATCACCACACCCCTTGATTATCACCACATCCTGTAATTATTCCTGCTAATGATGGAGGAGATCCAGCGGGCGTGTAACCAGGCTGCTCTCATCTTGTTGTTGTTGTTTGTAATCAGGGCGGCATGTGTAGGTCACTGGGGCCTGCAGCTGTAGTAGGGTGGTATCTACAGTATGTAAAGGTAACGACTGTACAACAACAACACACACACACACACACACCAAGGAAGAGGAGGAGAACAACTCTGGAAATCACTCACACCGCATCCTAAGTGCATGTAAGCAAGTTGTATATTAAATGCAAACAAATTAATCAAATGATGACAGCAAAGGAAAATAAATGCAGTGGTTTCAGGGCTGGAGAGGAATGGTTAGTTCCCCCACCGGTGTGGCTAAGAGAAGAAAGGCTTTTTAATTGTGTGTGGGGTCATAGGTTCAGGTAGCAACATTACTCATGGTCAAACCAGAGTGGTATTCAGCAAGCTCTTTGATAGACAACTGTTCATGGAGGATGATCCCCTTGCTGGGTCTGGGAACCGGTGTGTGGAGTACTATTGATTATTGCATTGTTGGGTTTAGAGCTTGCAAGAAAGGCATTTCACTGTACTTACACGTTACATTAAAATGTGAAACTTTAAACTTGATTAGGGGATGGGGGTGTAGGGGGGATGTGAGTCGGGTCTGGGGTGATTAATGTAGATGTCAGTAGCACTACCTCCTCCCCTCTCCTCCTGGCATCTGTAATGACACCTGGAGATGGCAGAATGATTCTGCCTGCAGCCCAGCCTCTCTCCGCAGGGCAAACTTCTTCCATATGATATTCCTCTGTCAGCAGTCATATCACCCGACCCGGGTTCACAGCCATATTAATTGACCCAGCCTTATTGATGGGCCCAGCCCTGTCACCCGACCCAGTTCACAATCCTTAATAATGGGCCATGTCACCCGACCTGGTTCACAACCTTAATAATGGGCCCAGTCCTGTCATCCGACCCGGTTCACAGCCTTAATAATGGGCCATGTCACCCGACCTGGTTCACAGCCTTAATAATGGGCCCAGTCCTGTCACCCGACCCGGTTCACAGCCTTAATAATGGGCCTAGCCCTGTCACCCGACCCGGTTCACAGCCTTAATAATGGGCCATGTCACCCGACCTGGTTCACAACCTTAATAATGGGCCCAGGCCTGTCACCCGACCCGGTTCACAGCCTTAATAATGGGCCCAGTCCTGTCACCCGACCCGGTTCACAGCCTTAATAATGGGGCCAGTCATGTCACCCGACCCGGTTCACAGCCTTAATAATGGGCCCAGTCCTGTCACCCAACCCGGTTCACAACCTTAATAATGGGCCATGCCATCCGACCTGGTTCACAACATAAATTATGGGCCCAGTTATGTCACCCGACCCGGTTCACAGCCTTAATAATGGGCCCAGTTCTGTCACCCGATCCGGTTCACAGCCTTAATAATGGGCCCAGTCCTGTCACCCAACCCGGTTCACAGCCTTAATAATGGACCCAGTCCTGTCACCCGATCCGGTTCACAGCCTTAATAATGGGCCCAGCCCTGTCACCTGACCTGGTTCACAGCCTTAATAATGGGCCATGTCACCCGACCCGGTTCACAACCTTAATAATGGGCCCAGTCCTGTCACCCGACCCGGTTCACAGCCTTAATAATGGGCCCAGTCCTGTCACCCGACCCGGTTCACAACCTTAATAATGGGCCATGTCATCCGACCTGGTTCACAACATAAATTATGGGCCCAGTCATGTCACCCGATCCGGTTCACAGCCTTAATAATGGGCCCAGCCCTGTCACCTGACCCAGTTCACAGCCTTAATAATGGGCCCAGTCCTGTCACCCGACCCGGTTCACAGCCTTAATACTGGGCCCAGTCCTGTCACCCGACCCGGTTCACAGCCTTAATAATGGCTCCAGTCCTGTCACCCGACCTGGTTCACAACCTTAATAATGGGCCATGTCACCCGACCTGGTTCACAACCTTAATAATGGGCCCAGTCCTGTCACCCGATCCAGTTCACAGCCTTAATAATGGGCCATGTCACCCGACCTGGTTCACAGCCTTAATAATGGGCCTAGCCCTGTCACCCGACTCGGTTCACAGCCTTAATAATGGGCCCAGTCCTGTCACACATGGATATTAAGCTGTGCTCTGCTCACCACACTAAACACACTAAATGTGATGTCCTTATATTGCAGGCTCAACTAATTTGCCTTTAACATGACCAAGGGATCTGTCTATATGATTCTTTAGTTTCGTCTCCCTCCATCACTCTAAGACACACGACTGATGTAACTAAATACTAAATATGTGGAGCAAGTCATCAACCTGTAGACATGATGCATTGTTTGGCAGAGCACTTCACTCAGCGGTGGGCAGGACACATGCTGCTAGAGGGGGCTTGAGACTGAAGGAGAAGGACTATCTCTGACACCACTGTTCAGTCCATCTCTGTGGTGACTGACTGCTAAGAGAAACATGGCAGGTTGAACAGTAATAGACCCTTCCTGCAGCCTGAGACTGTGCCAGTCTGCTGCAAGACCTCAAGTGACCCTGTTTTTCCTATTCGACTCCATTAATGTGATATGGGGGAGAGAAAAAGAGAGATTTGAAATCACCTCGGTTTCTAGAGGACAACATTACACACGTCAACACATCTGGATTAATCCAGCCCAATAAAACGAGAGAGGGAGAGAGAGAGAGAGAGAGAAAGAGAGAGAGAGAGAGAGAGATAGAGAGAGAGAGAGAGAGAGAGAGAGAGAGAGAGAGAGAGAGAGAGAGAGAGAGAGAGAGAGAGAGAGAGAGAGAGAGAGAGAAAGAGAGAGAGACAGAGAGACAGAGAGAGAGAGAGAGAGAGAGAGAGAGAGAGAGAGAGGGAGAGAGAGAGGAGCCGCTGTCCAAGCCAGAGCACATGTAGGGTCCCAGTCTCTATGATACTCCCAGAGAGGGGCTGGTCGGGCCAGACAGAGCCGGGGCCGGGACGAAAGGGAGCTGGAAACATTGTGGGGAGGAGACAGACACTTGAGATGAGTGTGGAGAGAAGCCACACTCAACAAGGCAGAGGACATGTAATTCCTGGAATAAAAACAATATGGTTAATCCTGGAATAAAAACAATATGGTTAATCCTGGAATAAAAACAATATGGTTAATGCTGGAATAAAAACAATATGGTTAATGCTGGAATAAAAACAATATGGTAAATCCTGGAATTAAAACAATACGGTTTATCCTGGAATAAAAAAGGATGACGAAACACACAGCTTTCCCAGGTAACTGTTTAGCGTTAGTGGAAGAGGAAGCCAGACAGAGGCCTGATGTAATGAGATGGATAATCTCAGTGGCACTATTCTTCACAGTCAGCCTTAGACAGACGCAGGTCAGCCTGCCAGAGGGAGAGGAGAGGAGTACGTATGACACACAAAAGAGGGAATCATTATACAGACACATTCCACACTTCAGTGATGATGTCATTACTACGGAGCTACTGTGTAATATTGTCTTGTCAAAGACCTCCCAAGACATGTCAAGACACAATAACACTGGGTCCTCCTCCACATTGAAGACCCTCAGCTGAACAGAGGGAAAGATAAAGCACAAGCCCTAGTCTCTTGGCCTTAGACCCTGTCAAGATCCATCTTCCCTCCTCTCTCTTTCACCTCCATCCCCATTAACACAACACCCACATCTGACCCATTTCACTCTCTCTGAGACCCTTCACATTTTCCTAACGGGATCTGCTCTGGAGTCGTGACTCTTAGACCTAGTATGGCAGATGACTGACCAAAGGCAGACTTGGAGACAGACTCGACAAATCTGGGGAAATCTTCTTGATTTATAGCACACAATCCTGTCCTTTTACTAAGGGAGTTGAAACCCCTGGAGGGTGGAAGATAAGTAAAGGAAGAAGGGATTAGAAGGGAACCAAGAGGTTGATGTTGTGCAAGGGAAAGTATCCATTTGTATGTACAGAGGGTTTTAAACCGAACTGAGTTCCCATCTTCACACAATACTCCCCTTCAGACGTGAGTTTCTCATCAATCTCTCTGTAGCAGACACACATTCTTCAGCTCACTGTCTGGATGTCCTTTCCTCCTTCCAAAAATAACACTGGGCTATCCATGCTGTTTAATGTACCTTAGCGCTGCCGCTGCCGGCGGTGGGATCCTTTGCCCCAGCCCTGAACCACAGCCCTGAGCCCCAGCCCTGAGCCCCAGCCCTGAGCCCCAGCCCTGAGCCCCAGCCCTGTACCCCAGCCCTAAACCCCAGCCCTGAGCCCCAGCCCTGAACCCCAGCCCTGAACCCCAGCCCTGAACCCCAGCCCTGAGCCCCAGCCCTGAACCCCAGCCCTGAGCCCCAGCCCTGAACCCCAGCCCTGAGACCCAGACCTGAACCCCAGCACTGAACCCCAGCCCTGAGCCCCAGCCCTGAACCCCAGCCCTGAACCCCAGCCCTGAGCCCCAGCCCTGAGCCCCAGCCCTGAGCCCCAGCCCTGAACCCCAGCCCTGAACCCCAGCCCTGAACCCCAGCCATGAGCCCCAGCCCTGAACCCCAGCCCTGAACCCCAGCCCTGAACCCCAGCCCTGAGCCCCAGCCCTGAGCCCCAGCCCTGAACCCCAGCCCTGAACCCCAGCCCTGAACCCCAGCCCTGAGCCCCAGCCCTGAACTCCAGCCCTGAGCCCCAGCCCTGAACCCCAGCCCTGAGCCCCAGCCCTGAGCCCCAGCCCTGAACTCCAGCCCTGAGCCCCAGCCCTGAACCCCAGCCCTGAGCCCCAGCCCTGAGCCCCAGCCCTGAGCCCCAGCCCTGAGCCCCAGCCCTGAGCCCCAGCCCTGTACCCCAGCCCTAAACCCCAGCCCTGAGCCCCAGCCCTGAACCCCAGCCCTGAACCCCAGCCCTGAACCCCAGCCCTGAGCCCCAGCCCTCAGCCCTAGCCCTGAGCGCCAGCCCTGAGCCCCAGCCCTGAACTACAGCCCTGAACCCCAGCCCTGAACCCCAGCCCTGAACTCCAGCCCTGAGCCCCAGCCCTGAGCCCCAGCCCTCAGTCCCAGCCCTCAGCCCCAGCCCTGAGCCCCAGCCCTCAGCCCCAGCCCTCAGCCCCAGCTCTGAGCCCCAGCCCTCAGCCCCAGCCCTGAGCCCCAGCCCTCAGCCCCAGCCCTCAGCCCCAGCCCTCAGCCCCAGCTCTCAGCCCCAGCTCTGAGCCCCAGCCCTCAGCCCCAGCCCTCAGCCCCAGACCTCAGCCCCAGCCCTCAGCCCCAGCCCTCAGCCCTCAGCCCCAGCCCTCAGGTCCTGTCTAGCCGAACGGTGAGTTAGGCAGACAGGCTGCAGCCTTCATTACCACTGACTGATGTAATGACAGAGAGCAAAGAGACAGAGGCCCTGGCTGCTGCACAACGGCTCAATAATTCACGCCTGAGCAGAGCAGAGGAATTCCCCCAGGTACACTGGAGGTATGCTGCAGCATCTGTCTGTCCTCGTGTATCCAAGGAGCCCAATCCAAACAGGTACGTCATGCTGCATTGGGAGGGGGACTGTGACTCCCCCTGAACCGGCTCCCCTCCTCTCCTCTCTCCTTCTTCTCCCCATCAATAAAATAGGACCTGAAAATGGCTTTATAAAACTGAGTGGAGGAAATACAAACTTAACAACAACAACAAAAATAGGTAATCCATCCAGCTCCCTTCTCCCCCTCGTTCTTTCCTCATCTCAAAGTCTCCTCCCCCTCCTGCTCTCACTCTCTTTCAGTTGTCTTTCCATTTTAACAAGATTCCTGTCTTTTTGGAGTTTCCCTGTCTGTCTGGGTGATGAAAGAGCATGCTCCTGGGGTTCTGAGAGCTGCAGCTCATTAGCCGAGCTGCTTTTCCTATAGATGAGCAAAGAGAGGAACGTCTTAATCTGCCTGTGTCTGAACATCTCTCCTCTCTCCTGCCTGTCATTCCACCAACCCATCACCCAGCCAGCCCACCCGGGCCAGGCCAGAGCCTGATAACAGGGTGCGTGCCAGGCTGTTGTCATGACAGGGCTGGGTAAACAACAGCACAGGCTGGTGAGTGATTGCAGGCCAGAGCTAATGAGTGAGGAGCGAATACTTGAGCTCTGACGAGACGGGGGGAAAGGGGGATGAAGAGGGGGAGTACAAGAGCCTCCCAAACATCTCCTCCATTCCCCTGTTTATCAGTCTGGACAGTGGCCTTCCTCTCCAATCCTCCTCCTCAAACCGCTGCTACAGACATCATTATACTGCCTCTCCGCATTCTGCTCTACACTGCTCTCCAGATTGTCTCCAGGAATTACCCGTCATTCAAGCCCCACATCCCTGCTCCACTGACGGGGGGCCAAGGACATGCTTGGAGTCAGGCGTGGGGAATCCCAAACACACTCAATCAGGACTATCTGTCTTCAAAGGGAGTGGAGGGAAAGAGGGGAAGAGGGAGGAAGAGAGGGGGAGGGGGACTGGAGAGTGAGAGGGGAGGAGAGGAGGGAAAGAGGCAGGGAGGGAGGGAGGAGAGGAAGGAGGGAGGGAGAGAGAGAGGGGAGGATGGAGGGGCAATCATATGGAGCTGGGGTTTTCTCCATGGAGATTCCTGAATAATTACAGGAGGGGCTGAATTGTTGACAAGTCAGAAGCTGATGATGGAGTCTCTGGTTGAAACATATAGCAATCCTGCACAATCCCAACTCCTTTATCAGGAGTGATGGATGTTACTATGGAATGAGAATTTCCATGACTCCTCCCTGCTCAATCACATTGTACCTTTTCCAGAAAATTCCAATACTCCATTTAGCAGACGCTTTGATCCAAAGCGACGTACAGTCATGCATATATACATTTTACGTGTGGATGGTCCCCGGAATCGTTGCAAACGCATTGCTCTACCAACTGAGCTACATTGAACATTATCAGGGGCTTGACATTAATTTAGTGATTTTTTAAAATTTGGTCTGTAAACACCATGGGCCAAATAGGTGACTGTATATTGCGTTGCATTGTGTTGTATGAGGAAACCACCACAAAATTAAAATAAGTATTATTACCATACAGAGAATTAGACAAGGTAGACTACCCCTCTGCTTATTGGCTTATTAACATATTCAAAATACAATACTGACTGGATTGTTACCCGACTGGCTTTTCAGAAACTGCTTGAAATGTAGGAAGCAGTAACATTCCTGACCTATACTTATCTATAACTGGGCTAATAACTCACTAACTAGTAAAGAAAATCAACGATTATGCACAGGCCCTGATCTGAACTGATCTGAAAAGAGCATTCACTCACAGGTGACTGAAAGACCGCTTGTAGGCTACCACGCCAATAGAATTTAGCTCCACAGACTTCATCTTGTTTGGTTTGGTTTGTTGCATTGAAAAGGGGCTGATATAATGCTGATTCGATCACAGAAACACGCTGTTTAGAGGGAACATTGCACGAGACGAGAAGACCCTCCTTTAATAAACGCACACTGAACAAAAACATTATGCGCTAGTAGCAACCGATGCCTCATTGATAATAATGACAGATATACGGGGATATATTATGACATTTTGCAATAACATTTATCATTGGAATGAAAACAGCCCAGTAAAACCCGTGTCTGTGTATCTCATAAAGCAGCAGTGGTTTTATACTGCTGAATGGCTGCTTCTCTTTGTGCTCTGTGGAGACTTTCTCAGGATGCTTTCTCCATTACCCTCTTATCCACCCAATCCATGTTGGACCCCTGAAATAGTGCTATTACTACCCACTCTCCTCCCCCACTCTCCTTCCCCTTCCCCTCTCTCCTCCCCCTTCCCCTCTCTCCTCCCTTATTATCTTCTCCCAAACTCAAGCCATCTCTCCTCTTCTCTTCCCTCTTCACTCCTCTCCCCAACTCAAGCACTCTCTTTTCCTCTCCTCTTCTCCCCCTCCTCCCCCTTCCTCTCCACCCACCACCTCCTCTCTTCCCCCCTCCTCTCTCCTTGCCAGTAGATGGGCTCTAATCATGAGCCAGGGAAATTATATTCCACCTCAGCAAATTAGTGTCTGGTATGCATCCTTCACCTCCTTCAGTCAGGAGTTTAAATGCCCCCTGAATGCTGAGTGAGAGGCTAGGCTAGGCTACGCTGGGCTAGCTACAGTACAAAGGGCATGGACAACCAAGAAAGAGGCTAAACTAAACCATCCACCAATATGGAGCATGATGTAAAGCCCTAGGTCAGGTCACAGCCAGCCTCAGAGGACACACAGGGGGACCGCCAGCCTCTGTGCCAGGCAAGCTAGAGTGATCCTTTGAAAAGACAACCGTCTTGTCACTGGGGAGTGGAGACCCCCCGAGGCACCACAACCACCTAAAGGTCACAGAGCTGACCCATCTGGACCCCCTGACTAAGGCCGGAAGACAGACAGACAGACAGACAGACAGACAGACAGACAGACAGACAGACAGACAGACAGACAGACAGACAGACACACAGACAGACACACAGACAGACACACAGACAGACAAAGATGTCATTCCCATAGCAACGATTAAAACATTCCCAAACCAGAAACCGTGGATTGATGGCAGCATTCGCGTGAAACTGAAAGCCCGAACCACTGCTTTTAATCAGGGCAAGGTGACCAGAAACATGACCGAATACAAACAGTGTAGCTATTCCCTCCGCAAGGCAATCAAACAAGCTAAGCGTCAATATAGAGACAAAGTAGAATCGCAATTCAACGGCTCAGACACAAGAGGTATGTGGCAGGGTCTACAGTCAATCACGGATTATAAAAAGAAAACCAGCCCCGTCACGGACCAGGATGTCTTGCTCCCAGGCAGACTAAATAACTTTTTTGCCCGCTTTGAGGACAATACTGTGCCACTGACACGGCCCGCAACCAAAAGATGCGGACTCTCCTTCACTGCAGCCGAGGTGAGTAAAACATTTAAACGTGTTAACCCTCGCAAGGCTGCAGGCCCAGACGGCATCCCCAGCCGCGCCCTCAGAGCATGCGCAGACCAGCTGGGTGGTGTGTTTACGGACATATTCAATCAATCCTTATCCCAGTCTGCTGTTCCCACATGCTTCAAGAGGGCCACCATTGTTCCTGTTCCCAAGAAAGCTAAGGTAACTGAGCTAAACAACTACTGCCCCGTAGCACTCACTTCCGTCATCATGAAGTGCTTTGAGAGAGTAGTCAAGGACCATATACCTCCACCCTACCTGACACCCTAGACCCACTCCAATTTGCTTACCGCCCAAATAGGTCCACAGACGATGCAATCTCAACCACACTGCACACTGCCCTAACCCATCTGGACAAGAGGAATACCTATGTGAGAATGCTGTTCATCGACTACAGCTCAGCATTTAACACCATAGTACCCTCCAAACTCATCATCAAGCTCGAGACCCTGGGTCTCGACCCCACCCTGTGCAACTGGGTACTGGACTTCCTGACGGGCCGCCCCCAGGTGGTGGGGGTAGGTAATAACATCTCCACCCCGCTGATCCTCATCACTGGGGCCCCACAAGGGTGCGTTCTGAGCCCTCTCCTGTACTCCCTGTTCACCCACGACTGCGTGGCCACGCACGCCTCCAATTCAATCATCAAGTTTGCGGACGACACAACAGTGGTAGGCTTGATTACCAACAACGACAAGACGGCCTACAGGGAGGAGGTGAGGGCCCTCGGAGTGTGATGTCAGGAAAATAACCTCACACTCAACGTCAACAAAACTAAGGAGATGATTGTGGACTTCAGGAAACAGCAGAGGGAACAGCCCCCTATCCACATCGATGGGACAGTAGTGGAGAGGGTAGTAAGTTTTAAGTTCCTCGGCGTACACATCACAGACAAACTGAATTGGTCCACCCACACAGACAGCATCGTGAAGAAGGCGCAGCAGCGCCTCTTCAACCTCAGGAGGCTGAAGAAATTCGGCTTGTCACCAAAAGCACTCACAAACTTCTACAGATGCACAATCGAGAGCATCCTGTCGGGCTGTATCACCGCCTGGTATGGCAACTGCTCCGCCCACAACCGTAAGGCTCTCCAGAGGGTAGTGAGGTCTGCACAACGCATCACCGGGGGCAATCTACCTGCCCTCCAGGACACCTACACCTCCCGATGTCACAGGAAGGCCATAAAGATCATCAAGGACAACAACCACCCGAGCCACTGCCTGTTCACCCGGCTATCATCCAGAAGGCGAGGTCAGTACAGGTGCATCAAAGCTGGGACCGAGAGACTGAAAAACAGCTTCGATCTCAAGGCCATCAGACTGTTAAACAGCCATCACTAACATTGAGTGGCTGCTGCCAACACACTGACTCAACTCCAGCCACTTTAATAATGGGAATTGATGTAAAATATATCACTAGCCACTTTAAACAATGCTACTTAATATAATGTTTACATACCCTACATTATTCATCTCATATGTATATGTATATACTGTACTCTATATCATCTACTGCATCTTTATGTAATACATGTATCACTAGCCACTTTAACTATGCCACTTTGTTTACATATTCATCTCATATGCATATACTGTACTCGATACCATCTACTGCATCTTGCCTATGCCGCTCTGTACCATCACTCATTCATATATCTTTATGTACATATTCTTTATCCCTTTACACTTGTGTGTATAAGGTAGTAGTTTTGGAATTGTTAGTTAGATTACTCGTTGGTTATTACTGCATTGTTGGAACTAGCAGCACAGGCATTTCGCTACACTCGCATTAACATCTGCTAACCATGTTTATGTGATAAATAAATTTAATTTGATTTGATTTGAACGTGACCCCACTGCTTGGAACAGCCCCCATACACACTGACAGCTGGTAACATACTTTCACATACAACTGACTGACAATGGAATTAGTATTTATTTACCAATGAGTGAGTTCAGATGTGATGACATGGTAGAACAATGAGAAAACTACTCCAGCAGTACCACAGAGGTTAAGCTCCACTATGACCATTGCTCCAGCAATACAACAATAGAAGCATGTAAGTGGATTCCACAGGGTGACCTTTGACCACAGTTACTCCCAACCTGTGACCTCTCTCCTCTGGGCTGACTCTCTCCCACAAATCACCCCTCCCTCCCTCCCTCCACCCTCAGAGATCTACACAGACAGTATGGATCTTCATTGTCTGCTCAGGCTCTAATGAAGCATCAGGGCTGTCCTAGCTAGCATTGCCCATGACATGTCCATCCCCCAGGGCAGGGAGGTCCATCCATGCTACCCCGGCCCGGCCACAATGCCCCAGCCCCAGCCTCTCCTCACACCCAGGCCTGACACTCCCTACGCCTCCTCGCCTCTAATTGCTGCCTCCTAAGCAAGCGCCACGACAACAAATCCATTTAACAATAGTCGGGTATTGATTCCCTAGCTGCCTCACCCCTGTCCCAGGGTGGGTAGGGTTAGATGGAGGATGGGTGCCCTGCCTCGCCCTTGTCCTAGTGTGGAGGGTAGGGTTAGATGGAGGGTGGAGGAGGGCTGGGGGGGGGGGGGGGGCTTATTACATAGCCAGGAGGGGAAACCTGTTCAATTTGTTCCATTAATGAGAGCTGAAGAAGCACTTTCAGTGCTGTCCCAGTGGAGTCATTACAGCTGTATCCACAGAGCTGGAGCTACTGGACTGTCAGAGTTAACCCCATACAGACACACCACAGATCCAGCCTGCTGCTGCAACAAGCAGACCTGAACCCTGTGGATACACAGCGCCTGTTCAGATAAGTGCCTGAACGTGGTTGTGCAATGACTCTAAACAGGCTTTATTGGTACGTTAGAGTTCAACCTAGTCCTATATCTGACTGGATTTGACATGAATGATTATTCAGGGTGTTTGTGGTGTAATATGTAGGCCTTGTTTGATATGTTGTTAACATAATGCTAAACACAGGACTTTATGTTGGTGCCCTGGCAGATGTTGTGCTAGGATTTGCATTTTGCTCCAACCAGTAATGGATATTGGAAATGCAATGGGGCATATGGGCAAAAAATACCCATCTACGCTGTGAAAACACCACATTGAAAAAGCAATATTATATTTCTGTGGCTGTACTAGCAAAGCTTAAATATTAAACATCTATTAAATATTGATAGAATTGAGCCAAACGAGTAAGCTAAGCATAAAAGCTTTTCTGGTAAAGTACATCAAAGTTAGTCATAGCTATTTTAAATAAAATGGTCATGTAATGTTTAAACATTAACATGTGTTTTTTTATACATACAGAACAAACATCAAATGCAAATCTTTATCCTTTCTCTCACCTATTGTTAGACCAGCCTCAGTTGCTCATAATAGTGCACTTCATAATTCTCACAGCCAAGAAATGTATCCTTGTGTAAAATGCATCATTTGGTTTCCCTGCCTGTGGACTGAGTCTGTTGGACCAGTGATACTGTACAGTAAGTATCTGTCGGTCTTTACTACACATGGTACTGGATGGTGGCTCTGTAGTGCTGCTGCTCCTGCTGCATCCACAGTGAGCCAGCAGTCCTCACCACAGCCGAACCAGTCTGTCTGGCCACATCACATCTGGACTAATTACAATCAGATGCTGATTCTTCCGTTTCCCTCTCCGTTATTACGGCATAAACCCAGACTCAGCGCACCAATGGATTTTCTGGCACCTTCCCCAGCCTTCCTTTGCGTAGCCGAGTAACTAATCCCCCCCATCTCCCCTCTACACCCCCCTCCTGCGTCTTCACCCCAACGTTCACCCCTTTCATCAAGAAGAGTTCAAGCACTTCTCCAGAGCAACATACATATTTACTGGCAGCCATAGCGTTGACGTGGCCGTGCGGCCCTCATAACGTAATGCGACACATTGAGACATATTACTGGGCCATTTGCAGACTCTGGTCCAGGTTGGTGATTAGCAGCTGCTTCAAGGACACATTGCTCTGCTCATCCCTTACATTTTCTCTCTCTCCTTCAAAACACTCGTTCTCTCGCTCACTCATTTGCGTTTTACATTGTGGTTGCTGAATACATTCACCCATCTAAACATACATTGTATAGAGAGAGAGAGAGAGACAGAGGGAGAGAGAGAGAGAGAGAGAGAGAGAGAGAGAGAGAGAGAGAGAGAGAGAGAGAAATAGAAAGAAGTTGAGAGAGAGAGAGAGAGGGAGAGAGAGAGACAGAGATAGAATGAAGTTGAGAGAGAAAGAGAGAGCGAGAGAGAGAGAGAGAGAGAGGAGGCCCACAAAATGAGGTGGAAACTGAGCTGCACTTCCTAACCTCCTGCCCAATGTATGACCATATTAGAGAGACATATTTCCCTCAGATTATACAGATCCACAAAGAATTCGAAAACAAATCCAATTTTGATAAACTCCCATATCTACTGAGTGAAATTCCACAGTGTGCCATCACAGCAGCAAGATTTGTGACCTGTTGCCACGAGAAAAGGGCAACCAGTGAAGAACAAACACCATTGTAAAATACAACCCATATTTATGCTTATTTATTTTATCTTGTGTACTTTAACCATTTGTACATTGTTAAAACACTGTATATATAGATATATATATATATATACAGTATATATACAGTGTTTTAACAATGTACAAATGGTTAAAGTACACAAGATAAAATAAATAAGCATAAATATGGGTTGTATTTACAATGGTGTTTGTTCTTCACTGGTTGCCCTTTTCTCATATATATAATGTGACATTTGTAATGTCTTTATTGTTTTGAAACTTCTGTATGTGTAATATTTACTGTTAATTTTTTTTTATTTATTTCACTTTTGTATATTATCTACCGCACTTGCTTTGGCAATGTTAACACGTTTCCCAGTCCAATAAAGCCCCTTGAATTGAATTGAGTGAGAGAGAGAGAGAGAGAGAGAGACAGAGAGAGAGAGTGTGTAAGGGAAGGTTGGAAATGGAGTGTGGGAGAGGACTGTTTCATCTCTATAGCTCTGTTATTTCCCCCACAACACTGCTCTTATTCAACATCAGCTCGGTAAAATAAAAGAGGTGTACTACTGTCACCTTGACAACATGCTGGTGTCAGAAGCATAGCAACAGCTGTGGCTGTACAGTTTACTGAGGAGCTATGCTACAAGTGCAAGAATTGAAAGGAAAACATGGATCTCGTAGAGTACAGCCGTTCTATAATCTTATTCGCCCTGTGTACTGTAGCTGTTGTGTTTTCCCTGGGTGCATTAGTGTGTGTAATGCAATTGCTAAGGATCTTAGACACATCTGTTTCACAGTTTATATCTGCAAGCAAAAGAAACGAAACAACAATATGAAAATACCACAGAAAAATAAATCAACACATAAGTATCACATTCCCTTCAGGATTCTACATGACAGTTTAAAAGTCGAGGGGCTATTTGAGGAAAACATCAAAAATATGAGTCGTCAAATAAACAAAACACAATATGGTCAAGGAAATAGATGAACCTTGAGTAACACAGAGGAAAGGACAGCAAAAATAAGCACTGACTGGACAAAGAATTAGGAACACTTTCCTAATATGGAGTTGGACCCTCTTTTACCCTCAGAACAGCCTCAAATCGTCGGGGCTTGGACTCTATCAGGTGCCGAAAACGTTCCACAGGGATGCTGGTCCATGTTGACTCCAATGCTTCCCACAGCTGTGTAAAGTTGGCTAGATGATGGGTGGACCATTCTTGACACTGTTGGGCATGACAAACCCGGTATCGTTGCAGTTCTTGACACACTCAAACCGCTGCGCCTGGCACCTACCCCGTTCAAAGGCACGTAAATATTTTGTCTTTCCCATTCACCCTCTGAATGGCACACATACACAATCCATCATTCAATTGTCTCAAGGCTTAAAAATCCTTCTTTAACTTGTCTCCTCCCCTTCACCTGCAATCCTTGTAGTGGATTTAACAAGTGACATCAATAAGGAATCATAGCTTTCACCTGGATTCACCTGGATTCACCTGGTCAGTCTATGTCATGGAAGAGCTTGTGTGCCTAATGTTTTGTACACTCTGTGTTAATTTTAACATATAACATTTAAGATTTATAAAAACTTAAACATAAACCAATTTACTGTCCAAACCTCCCCACACATTCAAACATTTACAATACTGATTTAAAGCACATCTATGTATTGAAGAATCAATGACAAAGGGTCATGGATAAAGGTCAAACACATTCAGAATGGAACAGGCACATAAACAGGCTCTTTTATAGAGAATAATTATGTAGACAGCAGGGCAGATGAATGTTTTTTGTTGTCCAAAAATGCCGAAGTGAGTCTCTCTTTTCCTGGTATTGCTAGCCGTGGTTTATCCTCCACTAGGAAGTGAACACAATGTGAACACGTGGCACGCCCAAGGCCTCGGGTCAACAACATTAAATGGTTTTTACTAGAATGGAAGTGCTGTGCAGCTCTATCGGCCTTGTGACTTTACTGTGTGTCGTTAAGGTCCAGAACATGAGGGAAAAGGTCATTTCTGCTCTAAAAGCGCAAGGCTAACACCTTTGAGCATGCCGTGAGTGACTACACTGTGCCTGTCTGTCTGGCCAGGGGAAATAAAACACAGTGCAGCCATCACATAGACATTAAACCCAGGATAGAAACACTGCAGAAAAAGACATCAACATGTAACATTTAAAATACCATAATGTCCACGGTTTCAGACAGATCAGAAAGCAAACACAATGTACTCTGTCATATTTCAGTTAGAAATCGATAGTTTCGATAGTTTTTCCATGTGCTTTTGTCCACTAAGGTCATAAATAGTTGTTTTAATATACAGTGGCAAGAAAAAGTATGTGAACCTTTTGGAATTACCTGGATTTCTGCATAAAATGGTCGTCAAATTTGATCTGATCTTCATCTAAGTCACAACAATAGACAAACAGCGTGCTTAAGCTAATAAAACACAAAGTATTGTATTTTTCTTGTCTATATTGAATACATAATTTAAACCTTCACAGTGTAGGTTGGAAAAAGTATGTGAACCCCTAGGCTAATGACTTCTCCAAAAGCTAATTGGAGTCTGGAGTCAGCTAACCTGGAGTCCAATCAATGAGATGAGATAGGAGATGTTGGTTAGAGTCGCCCTGCCCTATAAAAAACACTCACAAAATTTGAGTTTTCTATTTCCAAGAAGCATTGCCTGATGTGAACCATGCATCGAACAAAATATATCTCCGAAGACCTAAGATTAAGAATTGTTGACTTGCATAAAGCTGGAAAGGGTTACAAAAGTATCTCTAAAAGCCTGGATGTTCATCAGTCCACGGTAAGACACATTGTCTATAAGTGGAGAAAGTTCAGCACTGTTACTACTCTCCCTAGGTGTGGCCATCCTGCAATGATGACAGGGCAGAATGCTCAATGAGGTTTAGAAGAATCCTAGTGTCAGATAAAGACTTACGGAAATCTCTGGAACATGCTAACATCTCTGTTGACGAGTCTATGATACATAAAACACGAAACAAGTTCATGGGAGGACACCACGGAAGAAACCACTGCTGTCCAAAAAAACATTGCTGCGTGTCTGAAGTTCGCAAAAGAGCACCTGGATGTTCCACAGCGCTACTGGCAAAATATTCTGTGGACAGATTAAACCAAATTTGGGTTGTTTGGAAGGAACTCACAACACTATGTGTGGAGAAAAAGGCACAGCACACCAACATTAAAACCTCATCCCAACTGTAAAGTCTGATGGAGGGAGCATCATGGTTTGGGCCTGCTTTGCTGCCTGCCTCAGGGCCTAGGAATGTTTACAATTCCCAAGTTTATCAAGACATTTTGCAGGAGAATGAAAGGCTATCTCTCTGCCAATTGAAGGTCAACAGAAGTTGGGTGATGCAACAGGACAACGACCCAAAACACAGAAGTAAATCAACAACGGAATGGCTTCAACAGAAGAAAATACTCCTTCTGGAGTGTCCCAGTCAGAGTCCTGACCTCTACCCGATTGAGATGCTGTGGTATGACCTCGAGAGAGCGGTTCACACCAGACATCACAAGAAAATTACTGAACTGAAACAGTTTTGTAAAGAGGAATGGTCCAAAATTCCTCCTGATCATTGTGCAGGTCTCATCTGGCAATTACAGAAACATGTTTGTTTGAGGTTATTGCTTCCAAAGGAGGGTCAACCAGTTATTAAATCCAAGGATTCACATACTTCTCCCACCCTGCACTGTGAATGTTTACACGGTGTGTTCAATAAAGACATGAAAACGTATAATTGTTTGTGTGTTATTAGTTTAAGCAGACTGTGTTTGTCTATTGTTGTGACTTAGATGAAGGTCAGATTAAATGTGATGACCACTTTATGCTGAAATCCAGGTAATTCCAAAGGGTTCACAAACCTTTTCTTGCCACTGTATGTCCTTTACCAGAAGCTTTACCATGACTTACTGTCATGCGTGCATACATTTTACATACAGGTACTACCGGGAATTAAACCCACTATCCTGGCATCGCAAACGCCAAGCTCTACCAACTGAGCTACAGAGGACCACTTTTTTCCAACTAATTGGAAATAGTGAGCTCATCTACTGTGTGCCATGTCCATATTGTGTCTATGCCAGACTGGAAGAGAAAATGTAATGTTGGCTGAAAGCCTATCTCAGCCCTGTCTAGACTGTAACACTTGGAGGATTCTGAATGGTGATGTAATGATGATACTCCAATATCTACCAGATCTAAAAGGATGATGTCACAGCGAGCGAGAGAGAGCGGACGCGGTCAAAAGAAATAACAACAATTTGGAACGTGTGAACAGTTAATGTGGACTTGAATGATTTCTGGGTGTATCGTCTCAACACCTGGATAAAAAGCCTTGTTTTAATAATTCCCTTGTTCTGACACTACCTATTGATTTTCTGTGGAGTGGAGCGGCAGGTTGTGTTGTGGGGCAGTGGTGTGCTCTGGCTTCTTGCTCCCAGCAGCAACAGTTAAATTGAGCCATTTAGAAGCTGGGGTTGACTGTCTTCAGAGACTCCTGCTCGCCATGGCCTCTCCTCTCACAGACGATTTGTTTCCATCACGTGGGAGTTTCCTCTGGAGCAGGAGAAGGAAAATTCTGCCACATCACCCGGGTCTCCTCAATCAAATTCAATCACATGTATTTTATAAAGCTTTACAGATACCCAGCCTGAAACCCCAACGAGCAAGCAATGCAGAGGCAGTAGCACAGTGGCTAGGAAAAACTCCCTAGAAGGCAGGAACCTATGAAGGAACCTAGAGAGGAACCATACTCCTAGGGTTGGTCAGTCCTCTTCTGGCTGTACCTCATAGAGACACATGGAGCCTAAGAGGACAGATATGTCACTTCCACTCCCAACTGGGTTTGGGACTGATCCTTTTGCACTACAGCAGTAGAACAGCAATGGAGGTGTATGCGTTCAAGTGTGACATTATCATGAGTTTGACCTTTAAACGTTTCCAAATCTCGTAGCCAAAACAAAATGTACAATGTGGGGGCCACATACATTTTTTTAATTATTTTTATTCTTTTTTAATTTATTTTAATTTTAGCCCCTTTATCTCCCCAATTTCATGGTGTCCAATTGTTAGTAATTACTATCTTGTCTCATCGCTACAACTCCCGTACGGGCTCAGGAGAGCCGAAGGTCGAAAGCCATGCATCCTCCAAAACACAACCCAACCAAGTCACACTGCTTCTTAACACAGCGCGCATGCAACCCGGAAGCCAGCCGCACCAATGTGTTGGAGGAAACACCGTGCACCTGGCGACCTTGGTTAGCGTGCACTGCGCCCGGCCCGCCACAGGAGTCGCTGGTGCGCGATGAGACAAGGACGTCCCTATCGGCCAAACCCTCCCTAACCCGGACGACGCTAGGCCAATTGTGCGTCGCCCCACGGACCTCCCGGTCGCGGCCGGCTGCGACAGAGCCTGGGCGTGAACCCAGTCGTTCTGTGTTTTTGTCGAAATATATGCATATATGCATTCATTTTCATTTCCAAACTCCACAAGGCCTGTAGAGATGCTCAGAAACACAGAGTCATTGTTGCTGTCTTATAAACAAGTGCAGAGAACTCTACCCAGGCATTAGCATGGAGATAACAATGTTTAAAGAAGTGCACCTCACCACAGACAGATATGAAGACTAATCGTTGTCTAACAGAGCTGTGGTTATTAGAGAGTGCATGGGGATCTGTGATAGCAAATGGCCAATTGGAGCAGTGATACCACTGTTGTCACTACTAATGGAGTTAGGAGGGAAATAAAGTGCAGCTGATGCTGTGATTATTGGAGGCTGAGGGAGAAGATGTGTTTCCATAAATGAGAGCAAGTCCTTGTAGCAAAGTTTCCAGCAGTGTTGCTACTTAACCCAATGATCCAGACATTACTGTGATGGATAGGGAAGAGGAGCACCAATAGCAGTACAGAGAGACACTGTGATGGATAGACAGAGAGCGCCAATAGCCAATAGCAGCAGAGAGATACACTGTGATGGATAGATAGAGGAGCTCCAATAGCCAATAGCAGCACAGAGAGAGGATTCAGGAGGAGAGAGATACTTGATACAGCCCTCTTTCTCTGAAATACACTGAAATACTGTCCACATATACTGTCCACAAATACTGTCCACATATACTGTCCACAAATACTGTCCACAAATACTGTCCACAAATACTGTCCACAAATACTGTCCACAAATACTGTCCACATATACTGTCCACAAATATTGTCCACATATACTGTCCACAAATACTGTCCACAAATACTGTCCACATATACTGTCCACAAATATTGTCCACATATACTGTCCACAAATACTGTCCACAAATACTGTCCACATATACTGTCCACAAATATTGTCCACATATACTGTCCACAAATACTGTCCACATATACTGTCCACAAATACTGTCCACATATACTGTCCACATATACTGTCCACAAATACTGTCCACATATACTGTCCACAAATACTGTCCACATATACTGTCCACAAATATACTGTCTACATATACTGTCCACAAATACTGTCCACAAATACTGTCCACAAATACTGTCTACATATACTGTCCACAAATACTGTCCACATATACTGTCCACATATACTGTCCACAAATACTGTCCACAAATACTGTCTACATATACTGTCCACAAATACTGTCCACATATACTGTCCACATATACTGTCCACATATACTGTCCACAAATACTGTCCACATATGCTGTCCACAAATACTGTCCACATATACTGTCCACAAATATACTGTCTACATATACTGTCCAAAAATACTGTCCACAAATACTGTCCACATATACTGTCCACATATACTGTCCACAAATACTGTCCACATATGCTGTCCACAAATACTGTCCACATATACTGTCCACAAATATACTGTCTACATATACTGTCCAAAAATACTGTCCACAAATACTGTCCACATATACTGTCCACATATACTGTCCACAAATACTGTCCACATATACTGTCCACAAATACTGTCCACATATACTGTCCACAAATACTGTCCACAAATACTGTCCACAAATACTGTCTACATATACTGTCCACATATACTGTCCACATATACTGTCCACATATACTGTCCACAAATACTGTCCACAAATACTGTCCACAAATACTGTCCACATATACTGTCCACATATACTGTCCACAAATACTGTCCACATATATTGTCCACATATACTGTCCAACAAATAAACTCATTAGCCAACATAAATGCAGCATTCACAAATAATGTGCAAGTTCACGTACAGACAAGCATGCACCATACGTATGTATGTATGTGCAGACAAGGCAGGAAATCAGGGTATTTTCACCAGTTGCAGTGAACCAGACACATTCATCAAGAGAGACACACATACTGCCCTGGTCGGGTAGGTTACTTTCTAAATGCAAACCGTCACAGTTACTAGTTACCGGTCCAAACTGTAATCAGCAAGGTACATTTTGGATTACCCAAACTCTGTAACGTAATCTGATTATATTCAGTTACTTTTAGATTACTTTCCTTTAAGAGGCATTAGAAGACAAAAATGTATGTTACCAATTGAACAACATCTATTGCAGGATAAATCAATGTTAAAGTTTACATAGCTGGCCGTATATGGATGTTAAATTTTACTTCATGGGTTGGTTATGTAGGCTTCTTCTAACCCATAGCTTTCTACTACATATAATAATATGATAATATGATATTGCTACTTTAAAAACCAAAGGCTATCAGAATTCTAGTCATTCCAATAAATGTTATACCCTTTGATCTTCAAGAATAGGACTTGGAAATATGGAAGTATAGATTAACCAAAGTGTTCTACCTGAGCATGACCCCAAAATTAAGGATTTATTAGCCAGCCCTACTCTGTTGTTTATGATTTTGTTGTCATGGAGGACTGATTGGGCTCATTGATTTGAGTTGAAAAATAAATGCTGCGCTCATGGAATGGCATGCTTTGACCACTGCTGAAAAGTTATATTTACATGGGAAAATGAATGCCATATGCTGCATTTGCTATAGGCCTATTGTTTACCTTGTAGATGGTGACACTTTGATATCTTGATAATATGCAGCTGTTTAAAGGGCAAATCCACAGATGAAACATTAACAAAATGGTCGCCCTGCCTCTGTTTTGGTAAAAAGCTGAGGGGTGGGCCTGGAGAAACGTAACCACTCTCAGATTAATAGACAGAGCTATGCATGCAAGGACTGACCATCCATGATATCAAGCTATGGATGCAAGGACTGACCATCCATGATATCAAGCAATGCATGCAAGGACTGACCATCCATGATATCAAAATGATTGTTTTAACCATGTTATGAGGCATGTTAACATTTACAATGTTCACAAATATTGGAGTAAAACAAGCATATATTTTGGGTTCTCGTGGAGTGTGACAGTTGAACTAAGCTCATGATACAATAATAAGTCATATTCTTCAACAATAAATGGATATATAAATATGTATACACTTATATATCATTCATAAGTTAAAAAATACAGATTGTCCCTTTAAGTCTATCAAAAGTGTGTAGGTTTGAGCATGTGTCCATTAGGACTGGATCTATTTTATCAGCATGCATTAGATTGAGCAATAAAAGACAAGCTTTTATTCCATAGTCTGGGATCCACACTGTGCAGCTGTTGTTCCATAGGCTGGGATCCACACTACGTAGCTGTTGTTCCATAGTCTGGGATCCACACTACGTAGCTGTTATTCCATAGTCTGGGATCCACACTGTGCAGCTGTTGTTCCATAGTCTGGGATCCACACTGTGCAGCTGTTGTTCCATAGGCTGGGATCCACACTACGTAGCTGTTATTCCATAGTCTGGGATCCACACTGTGCAGCTGTTGTTCCATAGGCTGGGATCCACACTACGTAGCTGTTATTCCATAGTCTGGGATCCGCACTACGTAGCTGTTGTTCCATAGGCTGGGATCCGCACTACGTAGCTGTTATTCCATAGTCTGGGATCCACACTACGTAGCTGTTATTCCATAGTCTGGGATCCACACTGTGCAGCTGTTGTTCCATAGGCTGGGATCCACACTACGTAGCTGTTATTCCATAGTCTGGGATCCGCACTACGTAGCTGTTGTTCCATAGGCTGGGATCCGCACTACGTAGCTGTTATTCTATAGGCTGGGATCCACACTATGTAGCTGTTGTTCCATAGTCTGGGATCCGCACTACGTAGCTGTTATTCCATAGTCTGGGATCCGCACTATGTAGCTGTTATTCCATAGTCTGGGATCCACACTACGTAGAGGTTGTTCCATAGTCTGGGATCCACACTATGTAGCTGTTATTCCATAGTCTGGGATCCGCACTATGTAGAGGTTGTTCCATAGTCTGGGATCCACACTGTGGAGCTGTTGTTCCATAGTCTGGGATCCACACTGTGCAGCTGTTGTTCCATAGGCTGGGATCCACACTACGCAGCTGTTGTTCCATAGTCTGGGATCCACACTACGTAGCTGTTGTTCCATAGTCTGGGATCCACACTGTGCAGCTGTTGTTCCATAGGCTGGGATCCACACTATGTAGCTGTTATTCCATAGTCTGGGATCCACACTACGTAGCTGTTATTCCATAGTCTGGGATCCGCACTATGTAGCTGTTATTCCATAGTCTGGGATCCGCACTGGGATCCACACTACGTAGCTGTTGTTTGTGGGATCCACACTATGTAGCTGTTGTTCCATAGTCTGGGATCCACACTGTGCAGAGGTTGTTCCATAGGCTGGGATCCACACTACGTAGCTGTTATTCCATAGTCTGGGATCCACACTATGTAGCTGTTGCAAGAGCACATTATTCACTGGCTGTCCACTGGTTTCAAAAACAATGATAAACAGGCAGTTTAAACTTCTTGAATTCAACTATTATTGGGTTCAAATACACATTTAGAATTGTGAACAGCCATGGACAACAACCACAATCAGTAAGGCCGCAAATAGCTAAATGAGAGAGCAGCAGTGTGATTCACATCAATGCGCTACGTAGATGTCAATAATAAGGGATACCCGTATCGCCGTAGACTACACCACTGCTGTCATCCTTACCCCCAAGCCTTTATTCACCTTGGATAATCTTTAGATGCCAACAGAAGGAAGACAAAACTTGGACTGTAGCCTACAAACGCCTATTCTTGCTCTTTTCCCACGATCCATCAAATGCATTTGGTGTGTCATCATAGTGGTCTCTGATTTATGGTCAGACTCGCTCACATTGAACAAATTTAAACTTGCGCCCTTTTTTTCAATGCTGATTTCAATGTCATTGAGAAAACACAGAAGTGACAATGATTTTTTTCTCGCAACCATCCTTTCTGAATTTAGAAGTAATCCTCAAAGTAATCATGTCGTTTTTCAGAAGTATCTGTAATCTGATTACAATATTTTTGCTGGTAACATAACGGATTACAGTTTTACAGTTGTTTTCATCCCTTACATGTAGTCCGTTGTTCCCCAACCCTGCATAATGCAACTCTCAAGTACTGCATCAAGGCTCATCAGAGAGCCTGAACACTGTGCATGCACAGGATGAGCCTGACACTTAATTCTGGTCAAGGGTCATGAAGTCAAAGTCATAGATTCCATGTAAATGTGATATTGATATAAATAGTATCCTGCTTTCGCTGAAAGACCCTTAAAAGGAGAGAGAAAATGAATCAGAGATCAAACGTCCACGCATATGCTATTTCTTCAATCACAGCTAGGAACGAGTTCAAACATGTCTCCCTGTCAGGGACCATGAATAGAAGGGGAATGGAAGTGAAATCAGTGTGAACTCTTACTGTACATTCCATTACAGATATGGCCAGAACATGATGTTATAGGTCACACAAGTGTAGGGATATCACAAAACGAAGACCCAATGCTTTAACTGAGGAAATTAAAGGTAGAATGATTAAAAACTGGTGAGGGATAAACATTGAATGTGACCCTGGCTTTTATCACCTCAAGGCTGTGAACCATTCCAGTGTACTCTACAGTGTAGTAGCACATTGTGACAATTTTTCAAGAGGAATCAATATTGCTGAAATATTGTGTTTTATGAGTTGCTTCAATGGGCTGGGAGCCGTATGAGTGGAGTAATGTGTTCAACTAGATTATATTTAAACAGCCAGGACAAAGAGAGGGAAAAACAAACATGGGAGAGAGGAAGGAAAAGGATAAGATGGAGCCGGGTGAAATGGAAAAGAGAGCGAGAAAAACAACAGAAAAGCAACAACAAAAAATAATTGAACTGCATTTGATTGTTCCTCACAGTAAATTACTATTTGATGTTATGTCTATACAATGAAACTAAATATAGGCATCCTCCCCCTCATCGTCATATTTAAATACAACTACCACCACCCCCAAAAACACATAAAACCACTGGTCCCACGATTTGTGTGTGCTTGAAGGAGAACAATGTCTCCATGTCACTTTGATGTTGCTTACGGCCCAGCGGCTGTAGTAAATCATTTTTAATGGTGTTTAATTGGATAAACAGAAGGTCCACTTCTTTTTCGCAATAAATAATTTATCGAGCTCCCGTTTAATCTGTCAGCACAACAGCAAACATTTTCACAGGCAACTCTGCCAGAGCTGGAAGGTGTTAGCATGTTTGTTGTTGTAATTCTAATTGTCTTTCTCTAGTATCACTTCCTCTTTTTATTTAAATTTTATTTATCCTTTATTTAACCAGGTAGGCCAGTTGAGAACAAGTTCTCATTTACAACTGTGACCTGGCCAAGATAAAGCAAAGCAGTTCAACATAAACAACAACACAGAGTTACACATAAACAAACATACAGTTAGTAACACAAAAGAAAATAAAAATAGAAAAATCTATGTACAGTGTGTGCAAATGTAGAAGAGTAGGGAGGTAAAGGCAATAAATAGACCTTAGAGGCAAAAATAATTAAAATGTAACAATACTTGAGTGATAGATGTGCAGATGATGATGTGCAAGTAGAGATACTGGGGTGCAAAAGAGCAAGATGGTAAGTAATAATGTGGGGATGAGGTAGTTGGGTGTGATATTTACAGATTGGCTGTGTCCAGGTACAGTGATCGGTAAGCTGCTCTGACAGCTGATGCTTAACATTAGAGAGCAAGATATAAGACTCCAGCTTCAGAGATTTTGCAATTCGCTCCAGTCATTAGCAGCAGTGAACTGGAAGTAAAGGAGACCAAATTAAGTGTTGGCTTTGGGGATGACCAGTGCAATATACCTGCTGTAGCTCGTGCTACAGGTGGGTGTAACTATGGTGACCAGTGAGCTGATATAAGGCAGGGCTTTACCTAGCATATACTTATAGATGACCTGGAGCCAGTGGGTTTAGTGACGGACTTGTAGTGAGGGCCAGCCAACGAGAGCATATGAGGCTTTGTTGATAAAAATGATGGCAATGTGATAGACTACATCCAGTTTGCTGAGTAGAGTGTTGGGGGCTATTTGGTAAATGACATCGCCAAAGTCAAGGATCGGTAGGGGGTATCAGTTTTACGAGGGTATGTTTGGCGGAATGAGTGAAGGAGGCTTTGTTGCGAAATAGGTAGCCAATTCTAGATTTAATGTTTGATTGGAGATGTTAATTGTGAGTCTGAAAAAAGAGTTTACAGTCTAACCAGACACCTAAGTATTTGTAGCTTTCCACATATTCTAGGTCAGAACCGTCCAGAGTAGTGATGCTAGTCGGGCGGGAGGGTGCAGGGAGCAATCGGTTGAAGAGCATGCACTTAGTTTTACAAGCATTTAAAAGCAGTTGGAGTGTTGTATGGCGTTGAAGCTCGTTTGGAGGTTTGTTAGCACAGTTTCCAAGGAAGGGCCAGATTTACACAGAATGGTGTCATCTGTGTAGAGGTGGATCGGAGAATCACCAGCAGCAAGAGCAACATCATTGATATATACAGAGAAAAGAGTCGGCCCGAGAATTGAACCCTGTGGCACCCCCATAGAGACTGCCAGAGGTCCGGACCACAGGCCCACGATTTGACACACTGAACTCTATCTGAGAAGGTTTTGGTGAACCAGTCGAGGCAGTCATTTGACAAGCCAAGGCTACTGAGTCTGCCGATAAAAATGCAACGAAAGCCTTGGTCAGGTCGATGAAGACGGCTGCACAGTACTGTCTTTTATCGATGGCGGTTATGATATTGTTTAGGACCTTGAGCATGGTGCACCTATGACCAGCTTGGAATGGTCAGTGATCTGTTTATTAACTTGGCTTTTGAAGATTTTAGAAAGACAGGGCAGGATGGATATAGGTCTATAACAGTTTGGGTCTAGAGTGTTTCCCCCTTTGAAGAGGGGGATGACCGCGACAGCTTTCCAATCTTTGGGGATCTCAGACGGTACAAAAGAGAGGTTGTACAGGTTAGTAATAGGGGTTACAACAATTTCGGTGGATAATTTTAGAAAGAGCGGGTCCCGATTGTCATTTTGCAGTTTTTTTTGGTGAAGGAGAAGCGGGGGGTGGGGTTGGGGCAAGTTAGGGGTAGCCAGGTGGAAAGCATGGCCAAGTGTTGAAAAATGCTTATTGAAACGATCGATTATGGTAGATTTATCAGTGGTGACCGTGTGTTTGCAGTCCTCGTTGCTGGGAGGAGGTGCTCTTATTTTACATGGACTTTCCAGTGTCCCAATGACTTTTTGGAATTATTGCTATAGGAATCAAATTTCTGTTTGAAAATGCTAGCCTTAGCTTTCCTAACTGACTGAGTATATTTGTTCCTGACTTCCCTGAAACGTTGCATATCGCCCGGGGCTATTCGATGCTAATGCAGAACGCCACACTCTTTCCTGAGGTGATTATGAAACTGGATAATAACCATATCAACCAACAAAATATAAATACTGTGTAATAGATACTGAGTCTGCCTGCTTGTTCCTGGTCCCTGATGGCCTCAGGATGTGCCGAGGATGGGGAGGTGTGCAGGTGGGGGTTCCTGTGGAGTCACCACTCTGAGACCCTGAAAGGGTTGACACTGAAAGTCTGGTGGGTATGGGGACATCAGGTCCCCTCGTTTGTCCCCATCACTCATAATCTGGATGTCTGGGGTCTGGTCTTGATGGTGACATCAGGTCCCTTGGTGTGCCACCATCACTTAGACAGGCCAGTGTCTCTGAGGACAGGGAAGGAGACTATTCCATCCCCCAGTCACTGGTCACAGTGTTCAAAGTGCCATTCCAGCGAAAGCTGGGCTACAGTATGTATGAAATCAGTGGCAGTGAAATGGTCATTAATGTGTTCAATTTGCCTTAATGGCTTTCTCAATCCCAGTTGTCAGTGCCATTCGTCCCCATGCGGAGCTGCAATCCTGCTCCTCTCACAGCCTTAATTAATCCATTCATCTCACAGAGATGCGATCAATGCAGCCTGGAATGAAGGCTGCCATGGCCATGACACAGCAGCAGCACAGGAAATACAAAACACATTGCTTTACGAATATGATGTACACAGCATATGGTATGCTCACAAAACATCCCACTGACTTTCTCACATACGCAAGCATGCATGAGCAGATACGCAAAATGATGCCATGTTCAAACGTATATATTTTTTGTATTTTTCCCACTTTTTCTCCCCAATTTCAATTTTGTCTCATTGCTTCGACTGCCCAAAGGCCTTGGGAGGTGAAGGTCGAGTTGTGCGACCTCCGAAACATGAGCCGTCAAACCACGCTCCTTAACATCTGCCGCTGAAAACGGAAGCCAGACGCACCATCGTGTTGGATGAAAACACTGTTGAAATGATGACCGAGGTCAGCCTGCAGGAGCCCACCCTGCCACAAGAAGTCGCTAGAGCACGTTGAGCCAAGTAAAGCTACGCCGACCAAGCCCTCCCCTAACCCGGACGATGTTGGGCCAATTGTGCGCCGCCAATACTTATTTTCCACCATAATTTGCAAATAAATTCATTAAAAATCCTACAATGTGATTTTCTGGATTTTTTTTTCTCATTTTGTTTGTCATAGTTGAAGTGTACCTATGATGAAAATTACAGGCCTCTCTCATCTTTTTAAGTGGGAGAACTTGCACAATTGGTGGCTGACTAAATACTTTTTTGCCCCAATGTGTATATATATATATATATATATATATATCTAGGCAAACGGTGGCTACTTTGAAGAAACTCAAATATAAAATAAGTTTTGATTTGTTTAACACTTTTTTGGTTACTACATGATTCCATATGTGTTATTTCATAGTTTTGATGTAATCACTATTATTCTACGATGTAGAAAATAGAGAAAAAAATAATAATAAACTTGAATGAGTAGGTGTGTCCAAACTTTTGACTGGTACTATATATGTACACTGTATATTTACAAAACAATATATGGGGGATCAGAAATGATACAGACAATTACATTGATGGAAGCTACAATCTATCTGCAATATTAAAGCTGATCTACCCCCTAAATAAAATAAATAAATCCATGAATAATTTAAAAGCATGCATGGGCAGACATATGGTATGCACACATATATATGTTAACATTCGTTTAGGTTATTTACACAAATACTTTTTTTAAAGAAAATACAAAATAGACTGGGAAATGTAAAGTAAAATAAATACTGTCATATACAACCGAAGGTGCATTGAATTGTGTTGTTCCACAGGGTCAACCATAGAAGTAGAGCGCCCCTGTAGCTAAGGGGCCTTGCGAAAGGGCACATCTACATGATTCAAACCAGCAACCTTGTTTACTGGCCCAACACACTAACCGCCATCCTGGCCTGCCTATCCTAAAAATCACAACTATAACATTCAAATACCTCTACATTCAGGGCATGTCCCAAGTCATATTCATATTACAAAACTATACAATTAGTACCATTCCCACTAGACGTTATTTTTCCATTACGATACCCATCTAATTAGTTTCCCATCGTAAGTGTCATGTACTGCATATGAAAAATCTATTTCCAATGTATGTAATTTTAAGGAGGCTGGGAGTATTTCTATTTCCAGACTACCCACAGTACGAGTGGCCACCAGCCTGCCTAATATGATGCTTATGAGAAGGGAAAGCTTGTTAAAAGGACATGTTAGAGCTGTAATTGATTCATATTGGGTGATAGAGGATGAGGCTGTGTGTGTGTGTTGAAACACTGCACCATAATCACGCAGAACAATAGGGGGTGCTCCTCTCCTCTCCTCTCCTCTCCTCTCCTCTCCTCTCCTCTCCTCTCCTCTCCTCTCCTCTCCTCTCCTCTCCTCACCCTCTCCTTTCCTCTCCTCTCCTTTCCTCTCCTTTCCTCTCCTCACCCTCTCATCTCCTTTCCTCTCCTCTCCTCACCCTCTCCTTTCCTCTCCTCATCCTCTCCTCTCCTCTCCTCTCCTCACCCTCTCCTTTCCTCTCCTCTCCTCTCCTCTCCTCTCCTCTCCTCTCCTCTCCTCTCCTCTCCTCTCCTCTCCTCTCCTCTCCTCTCGTTTACTCTACCCTCCACTCCTCTCCTCTCCTCCTCTCCTTTACTCTCCTCTGCTTTCCTCTCCTCTATACAGTACCTGACCCCAGAGCCCACCACTAAATCCCCCCTGCCTCGGCCCGGCCACCAGGCCCAAGGATCAATAAGTAATTTTTTGCAGCTGATTAGTTTGCGGCATGAAGGTGGACACCAGATCTGTCCTGAGGATATAATCAAGCACTAAAAAGTAGCGTTTTTGCTGCTGTAATGGGAGTATAGGTGGGGGTAATGGTATGATGTGATACATGTTTTGAGAAGAGATGGACAGGAGGCCATGATGGAGGAAAAAGACCATAGAGAAGCAGCAGGGAGATGCCTTAACACACACAAGGCTGGCTAGAGACCCCCAACTAAGATCAGAACCACTGGCCAGGTCCTAAAAAAGATAAATGAATGCCATTCTTTCACTTGAGAGAATCCATGACCGTAGAAGCATTGCTTCAATCAGCTGGTGGAAATTGAAAACAACAACAACAAGATGAGAGTAAAGGAGAGGAGAGTAAAGGAGAGGAGAGGAGAGGAGAGGAGAGGAGAGGAGAGGAGAGGAGAGGAGAGGAGAGGAGAGGAGAGGAGAGGAGAGAGGAGAGGAGAGGAGAGGAGAGGAGAGGAGGAAAGGAGAGGGTGATCAAGGTGGAGAGGAGAGTAAAGGAGAGGAGAGGAGAGTAAAGGAGAGGAGAGGAGAGGAGAGGAGAGGAGAGGAGAGGAGAGGAGAGGAGAGGAGAGGAGAGGAGAGGAGAGGAGAGGAGAGGAGATGGGAGTAAAGGAGAGTAAAGGAGAGGAGAGTAAAGGAGAGGAGAGTCAAGGAGAGGAAAGGAGAGTAAAGGAGAGGAAAGGAGGGGAGATTAAAGGAGAGGAAAGGAGATGAGAGTAAATGAGAGGAGAGTAAAGAAGAGGAAAGTAAAGGAGAGGAGAGTAAACGAGAGGAAAGGAGAGGAGACTAAATGAGAGGAGAGTAAAGAAGAGGAGAGTAAATGAGAGGAGAATAAAGGAGAGGAGAGTAAGGAAGAGGAGAGGAAAGGAGAGGAGAATAAAGGAGAGGAATGGAGAGGAGAGTAAAGGAGAGGAGAGTAAAGAAGAGGATAGTAAAGAAGAGGAGAGTAAAGGAGGGGAGAGTAAAAGAGAGGAGAGTAAAGGAGAGTAAAGGAGAGGAGAGTAAAGAAGAGGAGAGTAAAGAAGAGGAGAGTAAAGAAGAGGAGAGTATAGGAGGGGAGAGTAAAGGAGAGGAGATGAAAAGAGAGGAAATGAGAGGAGAGTAAAGAAGAGGAGAGGAGAGTAAAGAAGAGCAGAGGAGAGGAGAGTAAATGAGAGGAGAGTAAAGAAGAGGAGAGTAAAGGAGAGGAGAGTAAAGGAGAGGAGAGTAAGTAAGAGGAGAGTAAAGTAGAGGAGAGTAAAGGAGAGGAGAGTAAAGAAGAGGATAGTAAAGAAGAGGAGAGTAAAGGAGGGGAGAGTATAGGAGGGGAGAGTAAAGGAGAGGAGAGGAAAAGAGAGGAAAGGACAGTAAAGGAGAGGAGAGTAAAGGAGAGAGGAGAGTAAAGAACAGGATAGTAAAGAAGAGGAGAGTAAAGGAGGGGAGAGTATAGGAGGGGAGAGTAAAGAAGAGGAGAGTAAAGGAGAGCAGAGTGAAGGAGAGGAAAGGAGAGGAGAGTAAAGGAGAGGAGAGGAAAATAGAGGAAAGGAGAGTAAAGGAGGGGAGAGTAAAGGAGAGGAGAGTAAAGAAGAGGATAGTAAAGAAGAGGAGAGTAAAGGAGGGGAGAGTATAGGAGGTGAGAGTAAAGGAGAGGAGAGTAAAGGAGAGGAGAGTAAAAGAGAGGAGAGTAAAGGAGAGTAAAGGAGGGGAGAGTAAAGGAGGGGAGAGTAAAGGAGTGTAAAGGAGAGGAGAGTAAAGGAGGGGAGAGTAAAAGAGAGGAGAGTAAAAGAGAGGAGAGTAAAGGAGAGTAAAGGAGAGGAGAGTAAAGGAGGGAAGAGTATAGGAGGGGAGAGTAAAGGAGAGTAAAGGAGAGGAGAGTTAAGGAGGGGAGAGTAAAAGAGAGGAGAGTAAAGGAGAGTAAAGGAGAGGAGAGTAAAGGAGGGAGAGTAAAGAAGCGGAGAGTAAAGAAGAGGAGAATAAAGGAGATGAAAGGAGAGGAGAGTAAAGGAGAGGAGAGTAAAGGAGGTGAGAGTAAATGACGGGAGATTCAAGGAGTGGAGAGTAAAGGAGAGTAAATGAGAGGAGAGTAAAGGAGGGGAGAGTAAAAGAGAGGAGAGTAAAGGAGAGTAAAGGAGGGGAGAGTATAGGAGGGGAGAGTAGAGGAGGTGAGAGAAGATAAGAGTAAAGGAGAGGAGAGTAAAGAAGAGGAGAGTAAAGAAGAGGAGAGTAAAGGAGATGAAAGGAGAGGAGAGTAAAGGAGGGGAGAGTAAAGGAGAGGAGAGTAAAGGAGGGGAGAGTAAAGGAGAGGAGAGTAAAGGAGATGAGATTCGAGGAGTGGAGAGTAAAGGAGAGGAGAGTAAAGGAGGGGAGAGTAAAGGAGAGGAGAGTAAAGGAGATGAGATTCGAGGAGTGGAGAGTAAAGGAGAGGAGAGTAAAGGAGGGGAGAGTAAAGGAGAGGAGAGTAAAGGAGATGAGATTCGAGGAGTGGAGTGTAAAGGAGAGGAGAGTGGAGGAGAGGAGAGTAGAGTAAAGGAGGTTAAAGAAGAGGCGAGTAGAGGAGATGAGAGAAAAGGAGAGTAAATGAGAGGAGAGTTAGGGAGAGGAGAGTAAAGGAGAGGAGAGCAAATGAGAGGAGGGGATAGTACAGGAGAGGAGAGGATAGTAAAGGAGAGGAGAGTGAAGGAGAGGAGAGTAGAGGAGAGGAGAGAATAGGAAAGTAAATGAGAGTAAAGGAAAAGAGAGTAAAGGAGAGTAAATAAAAGGAGAGTATAGTAAAGGAGGTTAAAGTAGAGGAAAGTAGAGGAGATGAGAGAAGAGAGTAAATGACAGAAGAGCAGATTAAAGGAGGTTAAAGTAGAGGAGAGGAGATGAGAGGAGAGTTAGGGAGAGGAGAGTAAAGAAGAGTAAAGGAGAGGAGAGAAGAGGAGAGTAAAGAAGAGCAAAGGAGAGGAGAGGAGAATAAAGGTGAGTAAAGGAAAGGAACATTAGGGAGAGGAGAGTAAAGGAGAGGAAAGGAGAGGAGAGGAGAGTAAAGGAGAGGAGAGTAAAGAAGAGTAAAGGAGAGGAGAGGAGAATAAAGGTGAGTAAAGGAAAGGAACATTAGGGAGAGGAGAGTAAAGGAGAGGAAAGGAGAGGAGAGGAGAGTAAAGGAGAATAAAGGAGAATAAAGGAGAGGAGAGTAAAGGAGAGGAGAGGAAAGGAGGGGAGAGTAAAGGAGAAGATGAGAAAGGCAAAGTGTATTGGAGGGGAGTGGAGAGAAGTAATTTAGAGTTGTTAGGCTCCAGTGAGAGCTGCAGTAAATTCCTCCATCTTTGCTCCTGAAAGACTAATGGCCTCACCACAGATATGAGGGCAGGAGGCATTAAACAAATATATGGCTCTCTTTAAACATGGCCCCGTTTCCATGGCGACAACAACCTATGGAACATTCCATTGAAAAAATTCTGTGGCACGCACACACACACACACACACACACACACACACACACATACTGAAACACGCATGCTTGTATGTGTATGAGAAATACCCCTACGTCTTCCAGAGGGTGGTTCTGAATTGCAGGCGCAGATAATGTGCTTTTTTCATCTTCTGCTGATGTGATGGATGCTGGTGAAAGTGGGTAACAGAGAAAGCTTGTACCCTCGACCACTTCCCCCCACAGACACACTACAGGGTTCAACCATACAAAAACATCAGCTCAAACTGGATCTTCACTCTCCAAGACAGGAGATCCAGCTCATCTCTGCAATTCCCCCATAATACCAGGTCTGATGGTCAACATTTAACCATCTTTAACTGATGCAAGTCCTAGTAGGGATTAATTGAACCATCTTCCATTCACTGTCTTTTCAGGTGGTTACGGAGAGAGCCTTATCAGCAGGTCTTCTGCATTAGTTTATTAAATATAAACTACTGACTTTCACTGTTGACCTCAAACCTCCTTCATCTCCCCTCTCTAATCCATCAAATCAAATGTTAGTAGTCACATGCTTGGTAAACAACAGGTGTAACAGTGAAATTCTTACTGACGGTCCCGTCCCAACAATGCAGAGAAAAAAATGAGAAATAGTTTTTTTTAAAAATAGAACGAATGAAATAATGAAATAAAAATAACAACACATGGAATAAATACACAATGAGTAACGATAACTTGGTTATATCAGCAATATCATCCACTAAACTTTCCCCCCAGTTAGTTATTATCAAAGAGGACAAATCTGCCATGTTTATTTCCACCTACAGGTTAACTGTTTTTACACTGTATACACACACCACTGTCAATCTCTCTGTAACAACTCGGCTATAACGGTGATAGTGTCAGAGGACAGAGGGCAGTGTCAGAGGGTGAGCCAGACAACTTAGTGTCTGAAAAGCCAAGGCTTGGTGAGTAATGGCTGCCGTGAACTCTGCTAAGTGACATGTCTCTCTATTGAACAGCTTCCATACGGTGATACAAGAAGCCCTGCAGTCAGTCTGCTGTTATCCATCAGGAAAAAAAGTTGTCACAACCAACAACCAACAACCAACACTCACCAGTCTTCACAAGAAGCTCTCTGTTCACAGTTAACTGTTCTCTCACACCAGGTCTCTGGTACTTTCCTTTCTGGGTGGATCAGCAGGGGTAATATACAGAGCATTCAGTAGTATTCAGACCCCTTCCCTTTTTCCACATTTTGTTACTTTACAGCTTTATTCTAAAATTAATTAAATAAACCATTGTCCTTATCAATCTACACACAATACAACATAATTACAGATCAGAAAACATATATTTGTTAGGGGGGCGGCACAAAAAAATAAAAAAGATAAATTTATTAAAAATAAAAACGCAGATATATCTTATTTACATAAGTTTCCAGACCCTCTGCTATGAGACTTTAAGGAGAGGAGAGTAAATGAGAGGAGAGTAAAGGAGAGGAGAGTAAAGGAGGGGTGAGTAAAGGAGAGGAGAGTAAAGGAGGGGTGAGGAGAGTAAAAGAGAGGAGAGTACAGGAGAGGAGAGTAAAGGAGAGGAGAGGAGAGGAAAGGAGAGGAGAGTAAAGAAGAGGAGAGGAGAGTAAAGGAGAGGAGAGTAAAAGAGAGGAGAGTAAAGGAGAGGAAAGGAGAGGAAAGGAGAGTAAAAGAGAGGAGAGGAGAGGAGAGTAAAGGAGAGGAGAGTAAAGGAGAGGAGACGAGAGGAGAGGAGAGGAGAGGAGAGGAGAGGAGAGTAAAGGAGAGGAGAGTAAAGGAGAGGAAAGGAGAGGAAAGGAGAGGAGAGTAAAGAAGAGGAGAGGAGAGTAAAGGAGAGGAGAGTAAAGGAGAGGAGAGTAAAGGAGAGTAAAGGAGAGGAGAGTAAAGGAGAGGAGAGTAAAAGAGAGGGGAGTAAAAGAGAGGAGAGGAGAGTAAAGGAGAGGAGAGTAAAGGAGAGGGGAGTAAAAGAGAGGAGAGGAGAGTAAAGGAGAGGAGAGTAAAGGAGAGGAGAGTAAAGGAGAGGAGAGTAAAAGAGAGGAGAGTAAAAGAGAGGAGAGGAGAGTAAAGGAGAGGAAAGTAAAGGAGAGGAGAGTAAAGGAGAGGAGAGTAAAAGAGAGGAAAGTAAAGGAGAGGAGAGTAAAGGAGAGGAGAGTAAAAGAGAGGAGAGGAGAGTAAAGGAGAGGAGAGTAAAAGAGAGGAGAGTAAAAGAGAGGAGAGTAAAGGAGAGGAGAGTAAAAGAGAGGAGAGGAGAGTAAAGGAGAGGAGAGTAAAAGAGAGGAGAGGAGAGTAAAGGAGAGGAGAGTAAAGGAGAGGAGAGTAAAAGAGAGGCGAGGAGAGGAGAGTAAAAGAGAGGAGAGTAATAGAGAGGAGAGTAAAGGAGAGGAGAGTAAAGGAGAGGAAAGGAGAGTAAAGGAGAGGAGAGTAAAGGAGAGGAAAGGAGAGTAAAGGAGAGGAGAGTAAAGGAGAGGAGAGTAAAGGAGAGGTGAGTAAAGGAGAGGAGAGGAGAGGAGAGTAAAGGAGAGGAGAGTAAAATAGAGGAGAGGCGAGTAAAGGAGAGGAGAGTAAAGGAGGGGAGAGTAAAGGAGGGGAGAGTAAAAGAGAGGAGAGGATAGGAGAGGAGAGTAAAGGAGAGGAGAGTAAAGGAGAGGAGAGTAAAATAGAGGAGAGTAAAAGAGAGGAGAGTAAAGGAGATGAGAGGAGAGTAAAGGAGAGGAGAGTAAAGGAGATGAGAGTAAAGGAGAGGAGAGTAAAGGAGATGAGAGTAAAGGAGATGAGAGTAAAGTAGAGGAGAGGAGAGAAAATGAAAGTAAAGTAAAATAAAATCACAGAAATATCTTATTTACATACGTATTCAGACCCTCTGCTGTATGACTTGAAATTGAGCTCAGGTGCGTCCTGTTTCCAGTCATCATATTTGACATCCAGCTTTATTGGATATGATTTGGAAAGGCACACATCTGTCTATTTAAGGTCCCACAGTTGGCAGGTCATGTCAGAGCAAAAACCCAGCCATGAGGTTGAAGGAATTGTCCGTAGAGCTTCTAGACAGGATTGTGTCGAGGCACAGATCTGGGGAAAGGTACCAACAAATCTCTGCAGCATTGGAGGTCCCCAATAACACAGTGGCCTCCATAATTCCTAAATGGAAGAAGATTGTAACCACCAAGACTCTTGCTAGAGCTGGCTGCCTGGACAAACAGAGCAATTGGGGGAGAAGGGCCTTGGTCAAGGAGGTGACCAAAAATCTGATGGTCATTCTGAGAGAGCTCCAGAGTTCGTCGGTGGAGATGGGAGAACCTTCCAGAAGGACAACCATCTCTGCAGCACTCCACCAATCAGACCTTTATGGTAGAGTGGCCAGATGGAAGACACTCCTCAATAAAAGGCACACGACAGCCCGCTTGTAGTTTGCCAAAAGGCACCTAAAGGACTCTCAGACCCTGAGTACAAGATTCTCTGGTCTGATGAAACCAAGATTAAACTCTTTGGCCTGAATACCAAGCATCATGTCTGGAGGAAACCTGGCACCATCCCTACTGTGAAGCATGGTGGTGGCAGCATCATGCTGTGGGGATGTTTTTTCAGCGGCAGGGACTGGGAGACTAGTTAGAATTGAAAGACAGCTGAACGGAGCAAAGTACAGAGAGATCCTTGATGAAAACCTGCCCCAGAGCGCTCAGGACCTCAGACTGGGGCGAAGGTTCACCTTCCAACAGGACAACAACCCTAAAAGCACACAGCCAAGACAACAAAAGAGTGGCTTCAGGAAAAGTCTCTGAATGTCCTTGAGTGTCCCAGCCAGAGCCAGGACTTGAACCCAATCGAACATCTCTGAAGAGACCGGAAAAAATCTGTGCAGCAACTCTCCCCATCTAAACTGACAGAGCTTGAGAGGATCTGCAGAGAAGAATGGGAGAAACTTCCCAAATACAGGTGTGCCAAACAGACTCAAGGCTGTAATCGCTGGCGAAGGTGCTTCAACATGGTACTGAGTAAAGGGTCTGAATACTTATGTAAATGTATTATTTCAGTTTTCAATTTTTTATACATTTGCAAAAATGTCTAATAACCCGTTTTTGCTTTGCCATTATTGTGTATGGTTTGTAGATTGATGATGAAAAAAACAAACAATTTAATCAATTTTAGAATAAGGCTGTAACGTAACAAAATGTGGAGTCAAGGGGTCTGAACACTTTTTGAATGCTCTGTCTATATATACATATATATATATATATATATATAGAAATGTAAATGAGACATGTAAAGTGTTGGACCTATGTTTTATGAGCTGAAACAAAAGATCCCTGAAATGTTCCATATGCACAAAAAGCTTATTTCTCAAAAATAAATTGCACAAATTTGTTTACATCCTTGTTAGTGAGCATTTCTCCTTTGCCAAGATAATCCATCCCCCTGACACGTGCAGCTTATCAAGAAGCTGATTAAACTGCATGATCATTACACAGGTGCACCTTGTGCTGGGGACAATAAAAGGCCACTTTAAAATGTGCATTTTTGTCACACGACACAATGCCACAGATGTCTCAGATGTTTTGAGGGACCGTGCAATTGGCATACTGACTGCAGGAATGTCGACCAGAACTGTTGCCAGAGAATTTAATGTTAATTTCTCTACCATAAGCCACCTCCAACATCGTTTTAGAGAATTTGGAAGTACGTCCAGCTGGCCTTACAACCACAGACCATGTGTAACCAGTCCAGATAAGGACCTCCACATGCAGCTTCTTCACCTGCGGGATCGTCTGAGGCCTGCAACCAGGACAGCTGATGAAACTAAGGAGTATTTCTGTCTGTAATAAAGCCCCTTTGTGGGGAATAACACATTCTGATTTGCTGGGCCTGGCTCCCCAGTGGGTGGGACCCTGCCCAGTCATGTGAAATCCATAGATTAGATTAGGACCTAAGGAATTAATTTCAATTGACTCACTTCCTTATATGAAATGTAACCCAGGAAAATCATTGAAATTACTGCATGTTGCGTTTCCATTTTCATTCAGTATATACTGTATATCAGGGACATTGTGGAGTTTTTCTCCCTGGGTCCTGTGGTGGTCATAAATGGTCTGTATGTTTAACAGCATGGTGGCCAGGCTTAGGGCTTGTCATATTCACACACAGGTAGACTGGGACTGATTTAGTACCAGGTCATAAAGGTGACGTCTCAGGAAGGGCTCTGTGTGTGCATATTTAAGCCTGTCAGTCTCATCATGGGTTTGACCTCGAGGCAAAACATCAACACTGGCTTTTAAATCTAAATAATTCTGGATATATAACTCGTGGGTGGGCAATTTGGGAACATAAAATATACAAGTGTTTGAAGCCTTTAAATGGTTCTCACTTGCAGCACAGATGAATAGAGAGCAAGAGGTCTCATCTGGTAGAACAGTGTCCTCTCCTGGTCACTGTCAGTATGGCTTCGATGAAGATTCAGACTACAGAGTAGAGACAGATAGACTACAGAGTAGAGACAGATATAGACTACAGAGTAGAGACAGATAGACTACAGAGTAGAGACAGATAGACTACAGAGTAGAGACAGATATAGACTACAGAGTAGAGACAGATATAGACTACAGAGTAGAGACAGATAGACTACAGAGTAGAGACAGATATAGACTACAGAGTAGAGACAGATATAGACTACAGAGTAGAGACAGATAGACTACAGAGTAGAGACAGATATAGACTACATATTAGAGACAGACATAGACTACAGAGTAGAGACAGACATAGACTACAGAGTAGAGACAGATATAGACTACAGAGTAGAGACAGATATAGACTACAGAGTAGAGACAGATATAGACTACAGAGTAGAGACAGATATAGACTACAGATTGGAGACAGATATAGACTACAGATTAGAGACAGATATAGACTACAGATTAGAGACAGATTTAGACTACAGAGTAGAGACAGACATAGACTACAGAGTAGAGACAGACATAGACTACAGAGTAGAGACAGATATAGACTACAGATTAGAGACAGATATAGACTACAGAGTAGAGACAGATATAGGCTACAGGTTAGAGACAGACATAGACTACAGATTGGAGACAGACATAGACTACAGAGTAGAGACAGATATAGACTACAGATTAGAGACAGACATAGACTACAGATTGGAGACAGACATAGACTACAGAGTAGAGACAGATATAGACTACAGAGTAGAGACAGATATAGACTACAGAGTAGAGACAGACATAGACTGCAGGTTAGAGACAGACATAGACTACAGAGTAGAGACAGATATAGACTACAGTGTAGAGACAGACATAGACTACAGGTTAGACACAGACAGATATAGACTACAGAGTAGAGACAGACATAGTAGAGACAGATATAGACTACAGTGTAGAGACAGATACAGACCACAGGTTAGAGACAGATATAGACTACAGGTTAGAGACAGACATAGACTACAGATTGGAGACAGATACAGACCACAGGTTAGAGACAGATGTAGACTACAGGTTAGAGACAGACATAGACTACAGAGTAGAGACAGACATAGACTACAGAGTAGAGACAGACATAGACTAGAGTAGAGACAGACATAGACTACAGGTTAGAGACAGATGTAGACTACAGGTTAGAGACAGACATAGACTAGAGTAGAGACAGATATAGGCTACAGGTTAGAGACATATGTAGACTACAGGTTAGAGACAGACATAGACTACAGAGTAGACAGACATAGACTACAGGTTAGAGACAGATGTAGACTACAGGTTAGAGACAGATGTAGACTACAGGTTAGAGACAGATAAAGACTACAGGTTAGAGACATATAAATCAACACTCACTGCCTCGTTACAGAACATGGAAATTAAGCACAATTGTATTTTTATTTTCTAAAAATGTCAAGTTTTACCAGATAAATGTCATTATGTAGTATAAAGGGGATGCACGTGAAAGTAAGAGGACAATATCTACAGATGAATACAATGTGAAAAAACATTAGAGTCAAATAGTTGGAAATTATGTGATTGTTCTGTGGATGGAGAAACATGACCAGCCATTTTTTTCAGCACAATAGTCCCAAGTGATAGGGAGCATGAATACAAAGAGACTCCCACCACAGCACAGGGGGATTGGAACAAACTGTCTGCTCCCTGTGAATCCCCCCCCCCAAACTGCAAATCGTCCCCTGATATCACTACAATTCAATAGCATGTTATCTTCCAGAGAACTGCAGACCAGCGTACATCTGGAGGGATACTGTAACGAACAGAAGAACACTACAGACAGCTAGACATGATGTCAGAGGGACTTTTCACATGCTACTGATGTGACTGTTCCAACTATACACGATAGACACAGTCCCAGAGGTTAACAGCTAGTCATAGGCCATTTATACTGTCATCAAAGCTTCTCTTTCAGCACTCTGCACAGAAGTTAGCTTTTCATTTGTATCTACATTCTGCACACATCTCTCTTTCACTCACCAGCACTGTATCATAGGCCTTAGTTAGTGCAGCAAATTAAAAACCAACAGCTATACGCTGACAATAAATGTGACGGACCTCTGGTGGAACAGCAATATGAATACATTACTACAACCACCACAACATCCAGCTCCCATCCAACTGACCTACCGCTGATGCAGAATCTCTCTCTCTCACGCACGCACGCACACGCACACACACACACACACACACACACACACACACACACACACACACACACACACACACACACACACACACAGTACTATCCATCTGGTGTCAGTGTCAGCTCCCCCGGGGCACACGCCCCCGAACAGTAATTGTTTCTCTAATGTACATCTCACTTCATGCAGCGCAATCACCCCACACAAACACACAAACACCCCACACAAACACACACACACACACCCCACACAAACACACACACACACACACACACACACACACACACACACATTATGCATTCACATCATCCAAGCACAGAACAAAAAAATATATACAATAATGTCAGCCAGGCAGTTGAAGAGAGTGTGGAGCAGAGAGAAATGCTTTAGCGATCTGTCCATCATCTGATTGGACTGCATTACCTAACTCAATGGAGACTGACTGGTTCAAAGCCAACCTGAGGGTGGAGTGTGTTTGAAGTGTTGAGGTGGACCGCAGCAGAACACCACCCCAGGTTGGCTTTAAAAGCAGTATCAAATCAAATCAATTCGGGGATAATCCGCTGGAATGAAAGGGTCAATTTAGGGGGAATGATGGGAAAACATTTACAGACCTGTAGATTTATACAGGTTTTTAAGGCTGCGTTAAAAGACACAATTAGATGAGTGTGTAGAGAGCTATCCCTCTGAGAATGTTCCCCCACACACACAATCTGATCCTCTACCCTCTCTGCAGCTCCTCCCACTGCTCCAAGGCAACCAGACACCACCAGGGATGTAGATGTGACAAACAGGACTTCAGACCCCACAATCCTCACTCCTCCCTGACAATTAATGACATTAATTGGTTGGGCTGATGCCAAGTAGTGCCAATGACAGCCAAAATCAAAGAAAAAATTTGTTTTGGGATTCAATAAACATTGATACACTGTCAGTTCCAATTGTCATGGCATTCAGGGGTTGTGAATATGTATGTTTCAACCCGGCCGTTAGAACATGTGGTACTGTAATACTAGAAAACCTCCATCCCCGGTGTTACTATACTACAGGCCTCTTATGACTGATCCCTAGTGTTACTGATCTACAGGCCTCTTACGACTGATCCCCGGTGTTACTATACTACAGGCCTCTTATGACTGATCCCTAGTGTTACTGATCTACAGGCCTCTTACGACTGATCCCCGGTGTTACTATACTACAGGCCTCTTATGACTGATCCCTAGTGCTACTATACTACAGGCCTCTTATGACTGATCCCTAGTGTTACTATACTACAGGCCTCTTATGACTGATCCCTACTGTTACTATACTACAGGCCTCTTATGACTGATCCCTAGTGTTACTGATCTGCAGGCCTCTTACGACTGATCCCCGGTGTTACTATACTACAGGCCTCTTATGACTGATCCCTAGTGCTACTATACTACAGGCCTCTTATGACTGATCCCTAGTGTTACTATACTACAGGCCTCTTATGACTGATCCCTAGTGTTACTATACTACAGGCCTCTTATGACTACTCTTAGAGCAGCTGAGAGGAGGAGCTCACTAGCTAGGTCAATAACCAGGGATGACTCTCCGGTTGGTTCCTGCGTGTTAATGAAGAAATGATTTGCCAGTGACAGAGCAGCATGTCAGGACTGAAAGACAGCTGTAATCCCAGAATGCACTATACTATAGGAAGTGGGCAGCTAGGACTGGTTTTCCAGGCCTGCACCTCCATGGCTTAGTGACTAAATATTGTCATAAACACCACAGCCATCATGACAATGACAGAGGATCAGCAGAGACAGAACATCTAACATAAAAGCACCCCTCCTGAGAGACAGTGGAATGTTAAGAACTTACACAGGGAACAGTGTTTTAGGCTTTAGTCACACTATTAACACAATGCTGTATGTACTGTCATATCTAGAACTTCCGCCTCGCTTCGCATTCCTAGGAAACTATGCAGTATTTTGTTTTTTTATGTGTTATTTGTTACATTGGTACCCCAGGTAATCTTAGGTTTTATTACATACAGTCGGGAGGAACTGCTGGATATAAGAGCAACGTCAACTCATCATCATTACGACCAGGAATACGACTTTCCCGAAGCGTATCCTGTGTTTTGCCCACCTTCCAGAACAATGGATCCGATCCCAGCCGGCGAACCAAAACAACGATGCTGTAAAGAGGGCAGACGAAGCGGTCTTCTGGTCAGGCTCCGGAGACGGGCACATTGCGCACCGCTCCCCAGCATACTACTCGCCAATGTCCAGTCTCTTGACAACAAGGTTGATGAAATCCGAGCAAGGGTAGCATTCCAGAGGGACATCAGAGACTGTAACGTTCTTTGCTTCACGGAAACATGGCTCACTGGAGAGACGCTATCGGAGTCGGTACAGACATCTGGTTTCTTCACGCATCGCAGACAGAAACAAGAAGAGGGGCGGGGGGGAATGCCTTATGATTAACGAGACGTGGTGTGATCATAACAACATACAGGAACTCAAGTCCTTCTGTTCACCTGACTTAGAATTCCTTACAATTAAATGTCGACCGCATTATCTACCAAGAGAATTCTCTTCAATTATATTCACAGCCGCATATATTCCCCCCCAAGCAGACACATCGATGGCCCTGAATGAACTTCATTTGACTCTATGTAAACTCTAAACCACATATACTGAGGCTGCATTCATTGTAGCTGGGGATTTTAACAAGGCTAATCTGAAAACAAGACTACCTAAATTCTACCAGCATATCGATTGTGCTACCAGGGATGGTAAACCCTGGATCATTGTTATTCTAACTTTCGCAACACATATAAGGCCCTCCCCCGCCCTCCTTTCGGAAAAGCTGACCACGACTCCATTTTGTTGCTCCCTGCCTATAGACAGAGACTAAAACAGGAAGCTCCGGCACTTAGGTCTGTTCAACGCTGGTCCGACCAATCTGATTCCACGCCTCAAGATTGCTTTGATCACGTGAATTGGGAAATGTTCCGCATTGCGTCAAACAACAACATTGATGAATACGCTGATTAGGTGAGCGAGTTCATTAGAAAGTGCATTGACGATGTCGTACCCACAGCAACTATTAAAACATTCCCATACCAGAAACCGTGGATTGATGGTAGCATTCGCGTGAAACTGAATGCGTGAACCACTGCTTTTAACCAGGGCAAGGTGACCTGAAACATGGCCAAATACAAACAGCATAGCTATTCCCTCCGCAAGGCAATCAAACAAGCTAAGCGTCAGTATAGAGACAAAGTAGAGTCGCAATTTAACGGCTCAGACACAAGAGGTATGTGGCAGGGTGTACAGTCAATCACAAATTACAAAAAGAAAACCAGCCCCGTTGCGGACCAGGATGTCTTGCACCCAGACAGATTAAACAACTTCTTTGCTCACTTTGAGGACAATACAGTGCCACTGACATGGCCCGCAACCAAAACATGCGGACTCTCCTTCACTGCAGCCGACGTGAGTAAAACATTTAAACGTGTTAACCCTCGCAAGGCTGCATCCTCAGAGCATGCGCAGACCAGCTGGCTGGTGTGTTTACGGACATATTCAATCAATCCTTATTCTAGTTTGCTGTTCCCACATGCAGACTGTTCGCCACTCTGGAGCCCAGTGTTACATTACTGCAAGCCTCTTATGACTGATGCTCTAAGAGTAGTCATAAGAGGCCTGTAGTATAGTAACACTAGGGATCAGTCATAAGAGGCCTGTTCCCACATGCATCAAGAGGGCCACCATTGTTCCTGTCCCAAGAAAGCTAAGGTAACTGAGCTAAACGACTACCGCCCCGTAGCACTCACTTCCGTCATCATGAAGTGCTTTGAGAGACTAGTCAAGGACCATATCACCTCCACCCTACCTGACACCCTAGACCCACTCCAATTTGCTTACCGCCCCGATAGGTCCACAGACGACGCAATCGCAACCACACTGCACACTGCTCTACCCCACCTGGACAAGAGGAATACCTATGTGAGAATGCTGTTCATCGACTACAGCTCAGCGTTTAACACCATAGTACCCTCCAAACTCGTCATCAAGCTCGAGACCTTGGGTCTCGACCCCGCCCTGTGCAACTGGGTACTGGACTTCCTGACGGGCCGTCCCCAGGTGGTGAGGGTAGGCAACAACATCTCCACCCGGCTGATACTCAACACTGGGGCCCCACAAGGGTGCGTTCTGAGCCCTCTCCTGTACTCCCTGTTCACCCAAGACTGGCCATGCATGCTTCCATGCAGACGACACTACAGTGGTAGGCTTGACTACCAACAATGACGAGACGGCTTACAGGGAGGAGGTGAGGGCCCTCGGAGTGTGGTGTCAGGAAAATAACCTCACACTTAATGTCAACAAAACAAAGGAGATGATCGTGGACATCAGGAAACAGCAGAGGGCTCACCCCCCTATCCACATTGACGGGACTGTAGTGGAGAGGGTAGTAGGTTTTAAGTTCCTCGGCGTACAAGTCACGGACAAACTGAATTGGTCCACCCACACAGACAGCGTGGTGAAGAAGGCGCATCAGCGCCTCTTCAACCTTAGGAGGCTGAAGAAGTTCAGCTTGTTACCAAAAGCACTCACAAACTTTTACAGATGCACAATCGAGAGCATCCTGTCGGGCTGTATCACTGCCTGGTATGGCAACTGCTCTGCCCACAACCGTAAGGCTCTCCAGAGGGTAGTGAGGTCTGCAGAACGCATCACCGGGGGCAAACTACCTGCCCTCCAGGACACCTACACCACCCGATGTCACAGGAAGGCCATAAAGATCATCAAGGACAACAACCACCCGAGCCACTGCCTGTTCACCCCACTATCATCCAGAAGGCGAGGTCAGTACAGGTGCATCAAAGCAGGGACCGAGAGACTGAAAAACAACTTCTATCTCAAGGTCAACATACTGTTAAACAGCCACCACTGACATTGAGTGGCTGCTGCCAACATACTGACTCAACTCCAGCCACTTTAATATTGGAAAAAATGATGTAAAAAATGTATCACTAGCCACTTTAAACAATGCCACTTAATATAATGTTTACATACCCTACATTACTCATCTCATATGTATATACTCTACTCTATACGATCTACTGCATCTTTCCATCTTTATGTAATACATGAATCACTAGCCACTTTAAACAATGGCACTTTTATATGTTTACATACCCTACATTACTCATCTCATATGTATATACTGTACTCTATACCATCTACTGCATCTTGCCTATGCCGTTCTGTACCATCACTCATTTATATAGCTTTATGTACATATTCTTCATCCCTTTACACTTGTGTGTATAAGGTAGTTGTTGTGAAATTGTTAGGTTAGATTACTCATTGGTTATTACTGCATTGTCAGAACTAGAAGCACAAGCATTTCGCTACACTCGCATTAACATCTGCTAACCATGTGTTTGTGACAAATACAATTTGATTTGATTTGATCTGTCATGTGAAGGCGGGTGAGAGCTCCTCCAGGGAAAACATAGGTTAGAACTGTGAAGAGACACTTGTCCTCAACCTTGTCTCTTCCCCACCTCCCCAAGTGACCAGTAACCACACATAAACATATGGTTTCCCTTGTTCTAGGGGTATTACAGTACACTGCCACTAATCTAACTGCTGGCTGGAACACACAATAAGAGCCACATCAGATCCTGGCACCATTCAGGACATGGCCTTATCTGGAGGGAAACACTTTTCGGCTGCGTTGGGCAATCCATACAGGCTGCTGACAATGAGCTCTGTGGGTTTTAACCTGGGTTTGGTGCTCTCTCCTGTCTCTGTCTCCAGATCCATGCTCCCCTTCCTCCTCCACCACCAGCTCCTCTCAGACACAGCCCAAGTCTTATCACAAGAGCAGAGCCTGCTAGCAACGCTGCACAAAGAGCTATTTACTGAGCCTGTGTCAGGAGTTATTCAACTTTAATCCCACTAGCAAGCAGCATATTCGGGCAATGAATTATAGATGACACAGGTTACAGTCCCCTATATGACCCCTATTCCCCCCTAACGCACCAAGCTAATGTTTACTAAACTAGATTATCAACTTGCTGTGTGTACCGTCTGAAGAACGGCGAGATAGAATTTCATATAACAGAAAAGGAAGTTGGTGCGCTGAAAGAAGTGAGAGGGGAAAAGTAATCCTGATGTGAATTACAGCTGGAGGTAGGATAGAGGTTTTCAGGGTCTGGGGAAACCTGTGTGTGTTGGAGGTGGTAGAGAGCAGGGAGGAGGTGAGAGTGTTTCTAGATGGGGGAGGCAGCAAGGAGGAGGTGAGAGTGTTTCTAGATAGGGGAGGCAGCAGGGAGGAGGTGAGAGTGTTTCTAGATGGGGGAGGCAGCAGGGAGGAGAGGAGGTGAGAGTGTTTCTAGATGGGGGAGGCAGCAGGGAGGTGAGAGTGTTTCTAGATGTGGGAGGCAGCAGGGAGGTGAAAGTGTTTCTAGATGGGGGAGGCAGCAGAGAGGAGGTGAGAGTGTTTCTAGATGGGGGGGGGGAGCAGGGAGGAGGTGAGAGTGTTTTTAGATGGGGGAGGCAGCAGGGAGGAGGTGAGTGTTTCTAGATAGGGGAGGCAGCAGGGAGGAGGTGAGAGTGTTTCTAGATGGGGGAGGCAGCAGGGAGGGGGTGAGAGTGTTTCTAGATGGGGTGAGGAAACAGGGAGGAAGTGAGAGTGTTTATAGATGGTGGGAGAAAGCAGGGAGGAGGTAAGAGTGTTTCTAGATGGGGGGAGGCTGCAGGGAGGAGGTGAGAGTGTTTCTAGATGGGGGGGGCACCAGGGAGGAGGTGAGAGTGTTCTAGATGGAGGAGGAAGCAGGGAGGAGGTGAGAGTGTTTCTAGATGTGGAGGAAGCAGGGAGGAGGTGAGAATGTTTCTAGATGGGGGAGGAAGCAGGGAGGAGGTGAGAGTGTTTCTAGATGGGGGAAGAAGCAGGGAGGAGGTGAGAGTGTTTCTAGATGGGGAGGTAGCAGGGAGGAGGTGAGAGTGTTTCTAGATGGGGGGAGGAAACAGGGAGGAGGTGAGAGTGTTTCTAGATGGGGGAGGAAGCAGGGAGGAGGTTAGAGTGTTTCTAGATGGGGGGAGGAAGCAGGGAGGAGGTGAGAGTTTTTCTAGATGGGGGAAGAAGCAGGGAGGAGGTGAGAGTGTTTCTAGATGGGGGAGGAAGCAGGGAGGAGGTGAGAGTGTTTCTAGATGGGGGAGGGAGCAGGGAGGAGGTGATAGTGTTTCTAGATGGGGGAGGAAGCAGGGAGGAGGTGAGAGTGTTTCTAGATGGGGGAGGAAGCATGGAGGAGGTGATAGTGTTTCTAGATGGGGGAGGAAGCAGGGAGGAGGTGAGAGTGTTTCTAGATGGGGAGGAAGCAGGGAGGAGGTGAGAGTGTTTCTAGATGGGGAGGAAGCAGGGAGGAGGTGAGAGTGTTTCTAGATGGGGAGGAAGCAGGGAGGAGGTGAGAGTGTTTCTAGATGGGGAGGAAGCAGGGAGGAGGTGAGAATGTTTCTAGATGGAGGAGGAAGAAGGGAGGAGGTGAGAGTTTTTCTAGATGGGGCAGGAAGCAGGGAGGAGGTGAGAGTGTTTCTAGATGGGGTGAGGAACCAGGGAGGAGGTGAGAGTGTTTCTAAATGGGGAGGCAGCAGTATACAGTGGTGAGAAAGGAAAGGTCTGCTATGTGTTGAGCTTGTTCAGACACAGTGCTGAATTCTTCCTCTCACACTAACAGTGTTCAACTGCAAGGATGTCTTGCTGGCTTTGGGGAATGGAACTGAACCGTTATACTGAACCTCAGGTCTGAACCTCAGGTCTGAAACTCGGGTGTAGTCGTGCTGTTCTACTGCCTCTTTTCCAGAATGTCAGTATGTACTCCTACATAGATTTCCCTTGCAAAGTGTACTACAAGTGATGATATGATGGCGAAGCTAGTTCAGCTGAGCACAGGGTTTTCTGAAAATGGTCCAGTGAGTACAGGGTCAGCAGTACCAGTAAATTCTAGTGAAATACACTGGGCACGGTCTCCTGGGTAACTGTAGAGTCACAGCGGAGGTCTCAGACACAGTAGGCAAGGTAGGTAGTAAATTGAGGGAAATGAGAAATCCAAAGTGGCAGTTACAACGTAAGATAGCATTGCATTAAACCCAATTCCCATAAAGAATAGATAATATCAATGCCTGCATGCAACATCAGTCATTATAATTGCCAAAGCCTCCGAGTTGACATGCTAAGTGATACATACCTCTTATCCTTTAGCATAGGGAGTAGACTCCACACTCCCTGGGGTTGAAGGGTAACTTTGACTCAATACTGAGGTCAGGCCACTGTGTTTCGTGTGTGACACCCAACCCTGTAGACTTCCTGTATCCCACGGTCGTCCCATATACAGACAGAGGCCTTTCATTACGGCCTGGTCCTGCTCCCAAATCACAGGGCTGTGCTGTGGCTGAGCCTTGGAGGGAGGGAGCCTCCCTGAAGACAGTGTAATTGGATCCAGGGTCATCGTTATCAAGTATGTTGGGTCGCCATCAGGGAGAACTTAATCATCCTCAAACAGATGCTTTATACCCCACACCACATTCCTCCACTCCTCCACCTTTCCTCTTCTCTACTCTCTCTCTCCTCTCCTCTCCCATTTTCTCCAGCTCTGAGGGGCACTCTCACCTCCGCCCTGCTGCCTCCCCCATCTAGAAACACTCCTCTGTTCTTGATAGTGCTAATCCCGGGCCGTTTGACAAACCAAACCATGTATTTATGGGAAATACTGATGTAAACATTCCTGCAGTTGCAGCCTCAGAGCAGAGCAGAGCGGCTCTCTGTGCGATGGAAAACAGCATGGCTGGAAGAGTCCATGGAAATGCCTCAATGTTCATGATTATACAGAGCATTCGGGAAAGTATTCAGACCACTTGACTTTTTCCACATTTTGTAACGTTACAGCATGGAGAAGGGCCTTGGTCAAGGAGGTAGAGTGGCCAAATGGAAGAACTCCTCAGTAAAAGGCACATCAAAGCCCGCTTGAAGTTTGCCAAATGGCACCTGAAGGACTCTCAGACCATGAGAAATGAGATTCTCTGGTCTGATGAAACCAAGATTGAACTGTTGGCTTGAATGCCAAGCAATCACACCTGGAGGAAACCTGGCAACATCCCTACTGTGAAGCATGGTGGTTGCACTATCATGCTGTGAGGATGTTTTTCAGCGGCAGGGCTGGGAGACTAGTCAGAATCGAGGGAAAGATGAATGGAGCAAAGTACGGAGAGATCCTTGATGAACACCTGCTCCAGAGCAGACTGGGGTGAAGGTTCACCTTCCAACAGGACAACGACCCTAAGCACACAGCCAAGACAATGCAGGAGGGGCTTCGTGACAAGTCTCTGAATGTCCTTGAGTGGCCCAGTCAGAGACAGGACTTGAACCTGATTGAACATCTCTGGAGAGAACTGAAAATAGCTTTGCAGCAATCTATCCAACCTGACAGAGCTTGAGAAGATCTGCATAGAAGAATGGGAGAAACTCCCCAAATACAGGTGTGCCAAGCTTGAAGCCTCATACCAAGGAAGACTTGAGGCTGTAATCGCTGCCAAAGGTGCTTCAACAAAGTACTGAGTAAAGGGTCTGAATACTTATGTAAATGTGATATTTAAATGTTTTGTTTTTAATACATTTGCAAACATTTCTAAAAACTTGTTTTTGCTTCGTTATTATTTGGGTATTGTGTGTAGATTGATAAGAGAAAAATAACAATTTCATCAATTTTAGAATAAGGCTGTAAGGTAACAAAATGGGAATAAAGTCAAGGGGTCTGAATACTTTCTGATTTCTCTGTATGTATCCCCGAGCAGTTAGAGACAGAGCCTGTCTGCCCAAGCGTTTCCAGTCAGAGAACACATCTTCAAAAGATTACATTAGATACATCAACTGAAATTACACAGATTGACTCAATTTGGTGAGAAAAGTGAATCAAATGGACAAAGACACTCACAAACAGCATGACCTTCCAAACTGTATAGGGCTCAAATCCAACGTAAACAGCTACAGTGACATTCATATGTTTGTCTCCTCCTTGGAGTGCTGGGAGCTCAAATGAAGAATAAACGTTGTTGAGATCTATGCTTGTGGTACGAAGCAGAGTGGAGTCCGTTGTGTTGGAAGCCGGTGCTGGCTGTGAGCTGTGAACCTTAAAACACAGCGTGGCAGAGACACAACAATGTGGGAGAAAACATGGTAATTACCCGGTAAGAGCAGGGTGGTGTTTGTGGGTAAATGACAGGTGGTTATGATAAGTGGTGAGAGTATTGTGCCAGCAGCAGGGCCTCAGCCGGCCTATCTTAACCACACGCAGGAGAGAAGATGACTCTACACAGTTACTCCAGCTACTCCATTGGCTCTCTGTGTGTCTGTGTGTCTGTGTGTCTTTGTGTCTGTGTGTCTGTGTATCTTTGTGTCTTTGTGTCTTTGTGTCTTTGTGTCTGCAGCCCTGTGCAGCTCGGCCCTGACCTGGACAACCGTGCGTTAGGGGGCTGCTGTAATTAGTTTTCATCTGACCCCCCAGGGGCGGTGAGAGGTCATGATCCTGGGGTCACACAGTCTATCTCCCCTCTCTGGACCATGCTCTATCCTGTGCTCCATTTTCTCTTCCTTTCATCCGTCTCTCTCTCTTTCTACTAGTCATTACTGAGGATACTTTGCCTCCAGCCAATCCACCAGAAGCCTTCATAGCCGTGTATGTAGTGCTCTGTGTCATCACAGCAACCTCTGTACTAGAGCTCTGGGAGGTGAAATGAGGGGAGGTTAGGGGAGGTGGGGGAGGTGAGGGGGGGTTAGGGGAGGTGGGGGAGGTGGGGGGGGTAGGGGAGGTGGGGGAGGTGAGGAGAGGTAAGGAGGGGATGTGAGGACAGGTAGAGGAGGTGGGGGAGGTGAGGGGAGGTTAGGGGAGGTGGGGGAGGTGAGGTGAGGAGGGGAGGTGAGGAGAGGTAGGGGAGGTGGGGGGGTGGGGAAATGGGGGGGGTGAGGAATGGGAGGGGAGGGGAGGTGAGGGGAGGTGGGGGGAGGTGAGGGGAGGTGGGGGGAGGTGAGGGGAGGTGAGGAGAGGTAAGGAGAGGAGAGGTGAGAAGGGGAGGTGAGGAGAGGTGAGGAGGGGAGGTGAGGGGCGGTGGGGGAGGTGAGGGAGGTGAGGGAGATGAGGGGAGGTGAGGAGGGGGAGGTGAGGTGAGGGGAGGTGTGGGTAGGTGGAGGAGGTGAGGGAGATGAGGGGAGGTGAGGAGGGGGAGGTGAGGTGAGGGGAGGGGAGGTGTGGGTAGGTGGAGGAGGTGAGGGAGATGAGGGGAGGTGAGGAGGGGGAGGTGAGGAGAGGTGAGGGAGATGAGGGTAGGTGGGGGAGGTGAGTGGAGGTGGGGGAGGTGAGGGGAGGTTAGGGGAGGGAGGGAAGATGAAGGGAGGTGAGGAGGGGGAGGTGAGGGGAGGTGAGGGAGGTGAGGGAGGATGGGTGACAGGGGGGAGGTGGGTGATGGGAGGAGGTGGAGGTGAGGGGGGAGGTGAGGTGAGGTGAGGTGAGGGAGGGGAGGTGGGGGGAGGAGGGAGGTAGGGGAGGTGAGGGGAGGTGGAATGTGGAAGGGGTTGCCCTGAAAACTCCAGTGAGACCAATTTGTGAAAGGGTGGTAAGAGGAAGTTTGTACCTGACTACTCCCCTACTTCCCTATTCCCAACATGCACAACCTCTTGACGTTGAGGAAAACCGTTATCAGCACAGCTCAGCAAAGAACAAATGGAACAATGCAACCAAGCAACACATTCATTTCACGTAACATTAGGGCACTGAGGGAGGATTTATCAGAACGGTGAGAAGAATAAAGAGAGAAGGTAAGGTATTCATCCCAGGTTCAACATCAACACATAAAGTGGTTTACATGGGGAGTGGAAGTAAAAAAAACATGTTTCTTTCATAGTTAGTCAGTCATGAAGATGGTGAGGTGATAAACAGTGTATTTACATACTGAGTGGAGTGGGGAAAGGGTGAGTTTTTTTTCACAGTGGTCACTGGTTTAGCATCCATGTGAAAAGACAACAGCCCCCTGTTGCAGCGTGGACACAGCCATGCATGTCCCTGTACCACCCAGATTTATTATGGCTCCACGGTACACACTACGTAATTGATGCTTTCAATTCACACATAGTCACAAAGGAATTTACAAGGCAGAGCATACTAATAGGATAAAGGAGCTTTCTGGATTCATGAAGCTGCCACTCTGTTACGAATCTAATAACTATTAAACTTGAAAAAGAGCACACAACCCACAACCATTTTGCTGCTTTCAGCAGAAAAGCCTGACAGAGAGATTGGACCAGGGGGGAGGTGGTGTCAGGGTTGGAGGGGGTGGAGGGAGGTGGCTAACGGGCCATATTGTTCAATTAAAGAGATTTATTTAGCAGCTGAGCAATGAGATTGATTATTTATCTCATAAATAATTCTTGCTCTGTGTTGGGTATGGGAGGACTAGGTGAGACGTGGGCTTTATGCAGGCCTGGTCAATAATTCTCCATCTGGAGAAAATAAGATAAGTCTATATTGGTGGGCTCAGAGCCCTGGAAACAGGCTCGGGTCTGATATTAAAACCTGTGGGGGTTTAATCAGACCTCGCGGGGGCAACCGGGCAAGTGAGCACACGCCAGAGCCCCCCTGTGCATTGCTTTGCCACACTACTCTGCACCCCCAGCCTAAATGACATTACGCCCTCATTACTAACCCAGCCCCAGCCAGGCCTGAATCATAAACCACCCATTTAGACACACATCCACAGATCCAGCCCCAGATTAGTCTGCCGTATTGGGCTTGCGCTCAGTGGGCTGGGGGAGACAGGGGGGCCAAATACTGGAGATTGACCTGTGCTTCTGGCCAGTCAGCAGTCACTCAGATTGATATAGAGACAGACACAGGAGAATAGAGAAGAGGAGAATAGAGGAGAATAGAGGAGAGGAGAGGAGCTCACACTAATATTGCCACAGGTCCTGCCCTCTCTCTCTCTCTGCTATTTGTTCAATTGACAGCAAGTTTCCCTGGTTTTATTACACATATCAATATTATCTATGGAAATTAAGCTTGATAGGATAAATAGGTACGTGCAAACTCACCTACATCAGGAGAATGCAAAGGACCAAGGAGGAATCAGCAGGCACAAAGGACAGAAGAGAAAAGAGAGAGAGAAAGTTATTTTTATATAGTATCTGAAATTATATTCAGAAATGTTTTGCCTTGTTTGAAATAAGATCACGAAAGTTGTTAATCAAATGTTAGGTTTGATGTCTTCTTTTCAGATACCACACTGACACATAATAGGTGAATGGATGTGGATTTGTCAATGTGAAACACTACCATGGACAAACATGTGCGTTCATCACTTCAATCTTCAACTAGTAGATTTTTATCATAGTGTTGAATTTATACAAATCATCAGGAAGTGAATTAGAACGATGATGTTGACAACAGATGTACAAGACTTATTTTATCAACCACAAAGACAGACCCCTTAAATATTTCAGCTACTAACACAATGGAAACAAATGAACCTGCGATCCACCTTCCTATGTTTGTGGCCGATTCTGTTTCCATTTGTACAGCCAGCTAAAATCTGTTAAAGAGGCCCTGTCTTTTCTAATGAGATGTCACTTGATTTAGGGTCGGGGGAGATGAAGGCTACAATGTTTCACAAAGGGCTTCTCCCCACCGCTGGGCCGTCAATGGAAATCAATAGAGACGATACAATTATTAATACAGTCCTGGTCAGTTATATGTGAATGAAACGGATGACATTAAGCCAGATTGATCCAGAGGGAAATGGATTTCATAAAGCACTGAATGCCATCATTATATTCCACACAATGGAGCTGGACTGAGAGAGAGGAATGCAGAGGCGGTTCATTTTATTCTTCGGTATATAAAGGCTCTGAACATATGACTCATACATATACCTATGCTATTATACACAATATACTGTACATGACCCATCAGCCTGCTACAATTGTCACACACACAAACACTCCTAAAATAATTTAAAGGCAGTCACAGAAACACAATATTTGAGTTGTAGTTTATACTGTGTGTGTGTGCATGCATTTGTGTGTGTTGCGCATCCCTACGTGTGTGTGTGTGTGTGTGTGTTCCTACGTGTGTGTGGCTGTGCAGTAAATCCACTACTGACTGTGTAATGGCTCTCTGTTGGCCCATGGAGAAGGGGGTTGGCCACCAGCCGGCCCCTGAGTCCCAGGTGTCTGTCTCAAATGGATATTCACCCAAGAGATTAGCCCAGCTTCCAGTACAGCTCTCAGTTCAGCTCCCAATGGGCCCAGTGCCTACAGTCAATAACACAGCATCAAAGCTGGTAAACACACAGACACACAGGCCGGGATCTGACTGTTTGAATAACCCCCAGCACAAGAACAGACTGGATATACCAATAAGCCCTGATTATTGCCATTATAGCCCATATACTATATTACAGCTGCATTAGTCTTCACAAGTCATTTTGGAAATGAAATGGTAGGAATAATCTGTGGATTTACTCAAGGGGGTTTATTGACGACAACCCATATTTTCACATCTATCCCTGTCCATTCCGGGTCTGTTAGAACATAATTCAGTCATAACACTGTAACACTTTGGTAGCACCATCCTACCTAGATTGGACTGAGGAGCCTGAGGAGGTGTACAGTCAGTGGAGGGTAAAAAGTGTTGACTGGCTCAGTGTGTGCGAACTGTTTATGGTTCCCCATGCCAGCAGCTGTTGTGTCAACAAAGCAGCTGCTGCTGCTCCTCCCTGGCCAATCAGCCAGTCACACGGCAACAGGAATCACGGGAACCCGCCCTCTGAGCTCTGTGCTCCTGCTCCTCCATGGCCAGCCAGCCAGTCACACAGCAACAGGAACCATGGGAACCTGCCCTCTGAGCTCTGTGCTCCTGCTCCTCCCTGGCCAGCCAGCCAGTCACACGGTAACAGGAATCACGGGAACCCGCCCTCTGAGCGCTGTGCTCCTGCTCCTCCCTGGCCAGCCAGCCAGTCACACGGTAAGAGGACCCACAGGAACCACGGGAACCCACCCTCTGAGCTCTGTGCTCCTGTTCCTCCCTGGCCAGCCAGCCAGTCACACGGTAACAGGAATCACGGGAACCCGCACTCTGAGCGCTGTGCTCCTGCTCCTCCCTGGCCAGCCAGCCAGTCACACGGTAAGAGGACCCACAGGAATCACGGGAACCCACCCTCTGAGCTCTGTGCTCCTGCTCCTCCCTGGCCAGCCAGTCACACAGCAACAGGAACCATGGGAACCTGCCCTCTGAGATCTTTGCTTACTGCACACACACACAGGTGGACCTGCAGGGCCTCAACATGCAGCGCGTCACAACTAACTGCTGCTCAGTCTGGCCGTCAAAAGATACACACGCACACTTATGCAAACACACTCACACACACTTACGCAGATACACACACTTATTCAAGTACACACTTATGCAAGCACACTCACACACTCTTACGCAGATACACACACACACAGATACACACACTTATTCAAGTACACACTTATGCCTTATGACTAACGTGACATGGTGTGATGAAAGAAACATACAAGAACTCAAATCCTTCTGTTCACCTGATTTAGAATTCCTCACAATCAAATGTAGACCGCATTATCTACCAAGAGAATTCTCTTCGATTATAATCACAGCCGTATATATCCCCCCCCAAGCAGACACATCGTTGGCTCTGAATGAACTTTATTTGACTCTTTGCAAACTGGAAACCATTTATCCGGAGGCTGCATTCATTGTAGCTGGGGATTTTAACAAGGCTAATCTGAAAACAAGACTCCCCAAATTTTATCAGCATATCGATTGCGCAACCAGGGGTGGAAAGACCTTGGATCATTGTTACTCTAACTTCCGCGACGCATATAAGGCCCTGCCCCGCCCCCCTTTTGGAAAAGCTGACCACAACTCCATTCTGTTGATCCCTGCCTACAGACAGAAACTAAAACAAGAGGCTCCCACGCTGAGGTCTGTCCAACGCTGGTCCGACCAAGCTGACTCCACACTCCAAGACTGCTTCCATCACGTGGACTGGGACATGTTTCGTATTGCGTCAGACAACAACATTGACGAATACGCTGATTCGGTGTGCGAGTTCATTAGAACGTGCGTTGAAGATGTCGTTCCCATAGCAACGATTAAAACATTCCCTAACCAGAAACCGTGGATTGATGGCAGCATTCGTGTGAAACTGAAAGCGCGAACCACTGCTTTTAATCAGGGCAAGGTGTCTGGTAACATGACCGAATACAAACAGTGCAGCTATTCCCTCTGCAAGGCTATCAAACAAGCTAAGCGTCAGTACAGAGACAAAGTAGAATCTCAATTCAACGGCTCAGACACAAGAGGCATGTGGCAGGGTCTACAGTCAATCACGGACTACAGGAAGAAATCCAGCCCAGTCACGGACCAGGATGTCCTGCTCCCAGGCAGACTAAATCACTTTTTTGCCCGCTTTGAGGACAATACAGTGCCACTGACACGGCCTGCAACGAAAACTTGCGGTCTCTCCTTCACTGCAGCCGAGGTGAGTAAGACATTTAAACGTGTTAACCCTCGCAAGGCTGCAGGCCCAGACGGCATCCCCAGCCGCGCCCTCAGAGCATGCGCAGACCAGCTGGCCGGTGTGTTTACGGACATATTCAATCAATCCCTATACCAGTCTGCTGTTCCCACATGCTTCAAGAGGGCCACCATTGTTCCTGTTCCCAAGAAAGCTAAGGTAACTGAGCTAAACGACTACCGCCCCGTAGCACTCACTTCCGTCATCATGAAGTGCTTTGAGAGACTAGTCAAGGACCATATCACCTCCACCCTACCTGACACCCTAGACCCACTCCAATTTTCTTACCGCCCAAATAGGTCCACAGACGATGCAATCTCAACCACACTGCACACTGCCCTAACCCATCTGGACAAGAGGAATACCTATGTGAGAATGCTGTTCATTGACTACAGCTCGGCATTCAACACCATAGTACCGTCCAAGCTCGTCATCAAGCTCGAGACCCTGGGTCTCGACCCCGACCTGTGCAACTGGGTACTGGACTTCCTGACGGGCCGCCCCCAGGTGGTGAGGGTAGGCAACAACATCTCCTCCCCGCTGATCCTCAACACTGGGGCCCCACAAGGGTGCGTTCTGAGCCCTCTCCTGTACTCCCTGTTCACCCACGACTGCGTGGCCACGCACGCCTCCAACTCAATCATCAAGTTTGCGGATGACACAACAGTGGTAGGCTTGATTACCAACAACGACGAGACGGCCTACAGGGAGGAGGTGAGGGCCCTCGGAGTGTGGTGTCAGGAAAATAACCTCACACTCAACGTCAACAAAACTAAGGAGATGATTGTGGACTTCAGGAAACAGCAGAGGGAACACCCCCCTATCCACATCGATGGAACAGTAGTGGAGAGGGTAGCAAGTTTTAAGTTCCTCGGCATACACATCACAGACAAACTGAATTGGTCCACTCACACAGACAGCATTGTGAAGAAGGCGCAGCAGCGCCTCTTCAACCTCAGGAGGCTGAAGAAATTCGGCTTGTCACCAAAAGCACTCACAAACTTCTACAGATGCACAATCGAGAGCATCCTGGCGGGCTGTATCACCGCCTGGTACGGCAACTGCTCTGCCCTCAACCGTAAGGCTCTCCAGAGGGTAGTGAGGTCTGCACAACGCATCACCGGGGGCAAACTACCTGCCCTCCAGGACACCTACACCACCCGATGTCACAGGAAGGCCATAAAGATCATCAAGGACATCAACCACCCGAGCCACTGCCTGTTCACCCCGCTATCATCCAGAAGGCGAGGTCAGTACAGGTGCATCAAAGCTGGGACCGAGAGACTGAAAAACAGCTTCTATCTCAAGGCTATCAGACTGTTAAACAGCCACGACTAACATTGAGTGGCTGCTGCCAACACACTGACACTGACTCAACTCCAGCCACTTTAATAATGGGAATTGATGGGAAATGATGTAAATATATCACTAGCCACTTTAAACAATGCTACCTTATATAATGTTACTTACCCTACATTATTCATCTCATATGCATACGTATATACTGTACTCTATATCATCGACTGTATCCTTATGTAATACATGTATCACTAGCCACTTTAACTATGCCACTTTGTTTACATACTCATCTCATATGTATATACTGTACTCGATACCATCTACTGTATCTGCCTATGCTGCTCTGTACCATCACTCATTCATATATCCTTATGTACATATTCTTTATCCCCTCACACTGTGTACAAGACAGTAGTTTTGGAATTGTTAGTTAGATTGCTTGTTGGTTATTACTGCATTGTCGGAACTAGAAGCACAAGCATTTCGCTACACTCGCATTAACATCTGCTAACCATGTGTATGTGACAAATAAAATTTGATTTTGATTTGATTTGATTTGATTTATGCAAGCACACACACACACACACAAACGTTTTGTGCAAAGACACACAATCATTAGCAGCCCTATCCAAATCCTGGAGGGCACACACACACACACACCCCCCCCCCACACACACACAGAGGGCAGGAGCATGATACCAGCAATCAGGTGGTGATTGGAGACACTGTTGTCGTAGCCATCACTGAAATGTGAAATGAGGTGAAATGAGTGGAGAAATCCAATCTACTGTAGGCTGCAATCCCAGATTTCTGAACAGTCTCTGTGCTGAGAAGAATGTTCAGTGGGTTTCTTATAGTTAAAGATTCTCCTGAGGGGCTAATGTAGCGTTTAAAAGGACTGATAAATAAATCCTGTAAAGGACTGAGTGCTAAGAGCTATCTGACTGATCCCCTTCCCCAACCCCCCCTGACCCTCTCTGTAATGTAACCTATCTCTAGCTGTAGACTGTAGATTAGCTGCCTGCCCTGAGGAGAAGCAACGCCATCACCACCAGCCACCAGCCTCCAGGTCTCTCTCTGCCACACTAAGACTCTTCACTGGACTCACACAGCGACTCTAATATCCCAATTTCCCTCCAAATGTATTTATTTAGACGCATTGAAATCCACTTCAAAGGGCCGTTTGAAGAGTCTCTGGGCTTTGAAGCCCACACTGCAACACAGCCCTATCTATCCCACAATCCACTCTGGTGTGTCATTAGTACAAAAGCTTCTTGCCTTCCCAGCGAGGGTCCTGATTAGCACAGAACAACACGTTAACATGAGAAGACTGAATAAGTTATTAGTGTGGAGGTCCAGTAAGAGCTGGAGTCAGCTCTGATACCAAGTATTACCAACACTAATCTGACCAACAGACGGGATTACTCTGTTTACGCCCCATGTCGGAGGTCATCTGAGATGAATGAAGAAACACAGCACATAATGTGGCAAGAGGCATAACTGGTATAACTGTGGGTGGTTTTGCTCCTTCTCTTTCAACTCTGGTTGCATGGCAACACATTAACCTTCATGCCACAATAGCATCATGATAAACTATGACTAGAGGCCTTGAGACATGACTAAGAGTTCACCATCAATGACCAATGCTGCTGCTCACTGCAAGCTTAATTAAATTAAAAATATGAGGCAAAAAAGGTACCTTAATCAAAAGCAGAATTCTGAATAAAACGTTTGAAAGCTAATTTAACGGACGTGACACAGTCTACCTTTGCAGTCTGAATGAAACATTTCAACATGGATTACTACTAATCTCAAAACTGTGATTACATTTTAGCCCAGAGTTACATGGAGATTTGAATGAAAAAAATATATAAAAATGTTTATCTCTCTCTTTTAATTATCAGTGGCTGGCAGTCTCAGTGTGCGGAGCTGTGCTAATAATTATTTAATGAACTTGTTGACTGGGGATGGTAGAGGGCAGTGGTCCCCCCTCCTTGTTATCTCCTCTCTCGTCTCATGGTCACACACAGGGACAGGCAGGTATCTCTAGGAGCGTGGTGGCTTTTGATTAAAGACTAAAGCAGATGCGTCATGTTTAATGTAAGGCAGAGTGAATTAACACTACTGTCTCTATTGTGTGTGTGTTTGTCAATCTTAATTCCACAGGAGACTTACCACAAAGCACCATTTAAAGTGGAACTGAAAGAAATTTAGCAACATGAAATCTTATTAAAATATGGTAATTTACACCACCAGGAAGAATATGATGCCATTTCTTTCTGAGAAGTGAGCAGTTAGATATGGTAATTTTCATAAATTCATCAGATGTTTGGGAATGACGTAGAGTAAGGTATCTGTGATAATTCTACAGACATATAGAGAGGGAAAGCGGCTGTGCGTTGGGACAATTAATAGACAATTTGGGAAATCAAACTTAATAAAAACGTATCAGACTTGTCCAGGACCAGACTCTACCCGGTGGGCCATAGCCAATCAGAGCTACAGTAGGCCTACAGTATATGCAAATAAGCCATTTGCCAGAAGATTCCCGGTGTTTGTGATGCTCCTTGTTTGGTGCAACGCAGACAGAGCGGAGAGCGCAGTGAAACAGAAGAGTCAGAAGTGTGCTTTTGAGTTTTGATGTTGAGTCTTTGTCCAACAATGTGATGTTAGAATATTTCAGTTGTGCTGTACGAGCTTTTGTGTCGAACCCATTACGATGTTACAGATGTCAAGCTTGTGGGCAGGTGGCAACGGTGTGTAGGAGGGAGGGTCCTAGGAGTGAGAAGTGTGCAGAAGGACATGAGTATGTAGTATTGGAGAAAGAAGCGGGATGTGTTAATTGCAGGGATGCCCATTGTGCTGGGGATCAGAAGTGTCCGGTATGAGAGGGGCAGGTTGAGGTTACCAGGATAAAAGTAGTGCAGGGGGTGCAGTATGCTGAGGCAGTGAAGAAAGTAAAGGAGGAAGTGTCAAGGGGGAGGGATTCGGAGAGGATCCGTGTGAGTAGTGGATCTGTGCCAGCACAGAGGTATAGGCCAACAAGTGATGTATTCTTCAGTAATATTGGCTTCTTAGCATTCATAGCAATGGTTATCAACTGTACTGCAGTGATGGAACGTAAGTCACAGAAAATAGAGGTTGTGGTGGCAGCTGCAGAGTAGTATTTGGGGGTACGAGATTAGATTGCAGAGGAGTAGCACGGTGTGTTGAGTGGCCGTTGGATGGTGTAGGAACAGATAGGGTGGAGTATGGGTTTAATGAGTGTAGGGTTAGATGGCAGAGGAGTAGCATGGTGTAGGAACAGATAGGGTGGAATATGGGTTTTAATGAGTGTAGGGTTAGATGGCAGAGGAGTAGCATGGTGTGTTGAGTGGCCGTTGGATGGTGTAGGAACAGATAGGGTGGAGTATGGGTTTAATGAGTGTAGGGTTAGATGGCAGAGGAGTATGGGTTTAATGAGTGTAGGGTTAGATGGCAGAGGAGTATGGTGTAATGAGTGTAGGGTTAGATGGCAGAGGAGTAGCATGGTGTGTTGAGTGACCGTTGGATGGTGTAGGAACAGATAGGGTGGAGTATGGGTTTAATGAGTGTAGGGTTAGATGGCAGAGGAGTAGCATGGTGTGTTGAGTGGCCGTTGGATGGTGTAGGAACAGATAGGGTGGAGTGGAATATGGGTTTTAATGAGTGTAGGGTTAGATGGCAGAGGAGTATGGGTTTAATGAGTGTAGGGTTAGATGGCAGAGGAGTAGCATGGTGTGTTGAGTGGCCGTTGGATGGTGTAGGAACAGATAGGGTGGAGTATGGGTTTTAATGAGTGTAGGGTTAGATGGTAGAGGAGTATGGGTTTAATGAGTGTAGGGTTAGATGACAGAGAAGTATGGGTTTAATGAGTGTAGGGTTAGATGGCAGAGGAGTATGGGTTTAATGAGTGTAGGGTTAGATGGCAGAGGAGTATGGGTTTAATGAGTGTAGGGTTAGATGGCAGAGGAGTAGCATGGTTTGTTGAGTGGCCATTGGATGGTGTAGGAACAGATAGGGTGGAGTATGGGTTTTACTGAGTGTAGGGTTAGATGGTAGAGGAGTATGGGTTTAATGAGTGTAGGGTTAGATGACAGAGAAGTATGGGTTTAATGAGTGTATCGTTAGATGGCAGAGGAGTATGGGTTTAATGAGTGTAGGGTTAGATGGCAGAGGAGTATGGGTTTAATGAGTGTTGGGTTAGATGGCAGAGGAGTAGCATGGTGTGTTGAGTGGCCGTTGGATGGTGTAGGAACAGATAGGGTGGAGGATGGGTTTTACTGAGTGTAGGGTTAGATGGAAGAGGAGTATGGGTTTAATGAGTGTAGGGTTAGATGACAGAGGAGTATGGGTTTAATGAGTGTAGGGTTAGATGGCAGAGGAGTATGGGTTTAATGAGTGTAGGGTTAGATGGCAGAGGAGTATGGGTTTAATGAGTGTAGGGTTAGATGGCAGTGGAGTAGCATGGTGTGTTGAGTGGCCGTTGGATGGTGCAGGAACAGATAGGGTGGAATATGGGTTTAATGAGTGTAGAGTTAGATCGCAGAGGAGTAGCATGGTGTGTTGAGTGGCCGTTGGATGGCGTAGGAACAGATAGGGTGGAGTATGGGTTTTAATGAGTGTAGGGTTAGGTGGCAGAGGAGTAGCATGGTGTGTTGAGTGGCCGTTGGATGGTGTAGGAACAGATAGGGTGGAGTACGGGTTTTAATGAGTGTAGGGTTAGATGGCAGAGGAGTATGGGGTTTAATGAGTGTAGGCTTAGATGGCAGAGGAGTAGCATGGTGTGTTGAGTGGTCGTTGGATGGTGTAGGAACAGATAGGGTGGAGTGGAATATGGGTTTTAATGAGTGTAGGGTTAGATGGCAGAGGAGTAGCATGGTGTGTTGAGTGGCCGTTGGATGGTGTAGGAACAGATAGGGTGGAGTATGGGTTTTAATGAGTGTAGGGTTAGATGGCAGAGGAGTAGCATGGTGTAGGAACATATAGGGAGGAGTATAGGTTTTAATGAGTGTAGGGTTAGATGGCAGAGGAGTAGCATGGTGTAGGAACGGATAGGGTGGAGTATGGGTTTTAATGAGTGTAGGGTTAGATGGCTGAGGAGTAGCATGGTGTAGGAACATATAGGGAGGAGTATGGGTTTTAATGAGTGTAGGGTTAGATGGCAGAGGAGTAGTATGGTGTAGGAACATATAGGGTGGAATATGGGTTTTAATGAGTGTAGGGTTAGATGGCAGAGGAGTAGTATGGTGTAGGAACATATAGGGTGGAATATGGGTTTTAATGAGTGTAGGGTTAGATGGCAGAGGAGTAGCATGGTGTAGGAACATATAGGGAGGAGTATGGGTTTTAATGAGTGTAGGGTTAGATGGCAGAGGAGTAGCATGGTGTAGGAACATATAGGGTGGAGTATGGGTTTTAATGAGTGTAGGGTTAGATGGCAGAGGAGTAGCATGGTGTAGGAACAGATAAGGTGGAGTATGGGTTTTAATGAGTGTAGGGTTAGATGGCAGAGGAGTAGCATGGTGTAGGAACAGATAGGGTGGAGTATGGGTTTTAATGAGTGTAGGGTAAGATGGTAGAGGAGTAGTATGGTGTAATGAGTGTAGGGTTAGATGGTAGAGGAGGAGGAGTATGTTGTAATGAGTGTAGGGTTAGATGGCAGAGTAGTATGGTGTAATGAGTGTAGGGTTAGATGGCAGAGTAGTATGGTGTAATGAGTGTAAGGTTAGATGGCAGAGTAGTATGGTGTAATGAGTGTAGGGTTAGGTGGCATGGTAGTATGGTGTAATGAGTGTAGGGTTAGATGGCAGAGTAGTATGGTGTAATGAGTGTAGGGTTAGATGGCAGAGTAGTATGGTGTAATGAGTTTAGGGTTAGATGGCAGAGTAGTATGGTGTAATGAGTGTAGGGTTAGATGGCAGAGTAGTATGGGTTTAATGAGTGTAGGGTTAGATGACAGAAGAGTATGGGTGTAATGAGTGTAGGGTTAGATGGCAGAGGAGTATGGGTTTTAATGAGTGTAGGGTTAGATGGCAGAGGAGTATGGGTTTAATGAGTGTAGGGTTAGATGGCAGAGGAGTATGGGTTTAATGAGTGTAGGGTTAGAAGGCAGAGGAGTAGTATGGTGTAATGAGTGTAGGGTTAGATGGCAGAGGAGTAGCATGGTGTAGGAACAGATAGGGTGGAATATGGGTTTTAATGAGTTTAGGGTTAGATGGCAGAGGAGGAGTATGGGTTTAATGAGTGTAGGGTTAGATGGTAGAGGAGGAGTATGGGTGTAATGAGTGTAGGGTTAGATGGCAGAGGAGTAGCATGGTGTAGGAACAGATAGGGTGGAGTATGGGGTTTAATGAGTGTAGGTTTAGATGGCAGAGGAGTATGGGTTTAATGAGTGTAGGGTTAGATGGCAGAGGAGTATGGGTTTAATGAGTGTAGGGTTAGATGGCAGAGGAGTAGCATGGTGTGTTGAGTGGCCGTTGGATGGTGTAGGAACAGATAGGGTGGAGTATGGGTTTTAATGAGTGTAGGGTTAGATGGTAGAGGAGTATGGGTTTAATGAGTGTAGGGTTAGATGACAGAGAAGTATGGGTTTAATGAGTGTAGGGTTAGATGGCAGAGGAGTATGGGTTTAATGAGTGTAGGGTTAGATGGCAGAGGAGTATGGGTTTAATGAGTGTAGGGTTAGATGGCAGAGGAGTAGCATGGTTTGTTGAGTGGCCATTGGATGGTGTAGGAACAGATAGGGTGGAGTATGGGTTTTACTGAGTGTAGGGTTAGATGGTAGAGGAGTATGGGTTTAATGAGTGTAGGGTTAGATGACAGAGAAGTATGGGTTTAATGAGTGTATCGTTAGATGGCAGAGGAGTATGGGTTTAATGAGTGTAGGGTTAGATGGCAGAGGAGTATGGGTTTAATGAGTGTTGGGTTAGATGGCAGAGGAGTAGCATGGTGTGTTGAGTGGCCGTTGGATGGTGTAGGAACAGATAGGGTGGAGTATGGGTTTTACTGAGTGTAGGGTTAGATGGTAGAGGAGTATGGGTTTAATGAGTGTAGGGTTAGATGACAGAGGAGTATGGGTTTAATGAGTGTATGGTTAGATGGCAGAGGAGTATGGGTTTAATGAGGGTAGGGTTAGATGGCAGAGGAGTATGGGTTTAATGAGTGTAGGGTTAGATGGCAGTGGAGTAGCATGGTGTGTTGAGTGGCCGTTGGATGGTGCAGGAACAGATAGGGTGGAATATGGGTTTAATGAGTGTAGAGTTAGATCGCAGAGGAGTAGCATGGTGTGTTGAGTGGCCGTTGGATGGCGTAGGAACAGATAGGGTGGAGTATGGGTTTTAATGAGTGTAGGGTTAGGTGGCAGAGGAGTAGCATGGTGTGTTGAGTGGCCGTTGGATGGTGTAGGAACAGATAGGGTGGAGTTCGGGTTTTAATGAGTGTAGGGTTAGATGGCAGAGGAGTATGGGGTTTAATGAGTGTAGGCTTAGATGGCAGAGGAGTAGCATGGTGTGTTGAGTGGTCGTTGGATGGTGTAGGAACAGATAGGGTGGAGTGGAATATGGGTTTTAATGAGTGTAGGGTTAGATGGCAGAGGAGTAGCATGGTGTGTTGAGTGGCCGTTGGATGGTGTAGGAACAGATAGGGTGGAGTATGGGTTTTAATGAGTGTAGGGTTAGATGGCAGAGGAGTAGCATGGTGTAGGAACATATAGGGAGGAGTATAGGTTTTAATGAGTGTAGGGTTAGATGGCAGAGGAGTAGCATGGTGTAGGAACGGATAGGGTGGAGTATGGGTTTTAATGAGTGTAGGGTTAGATGGCTGAGGAGTAGCATGGTGTAGGAACATATAGGGAGGAGTATGGGTTTTAATGAGTGTAGGGTTAGATGGCAGAGGAGTAGTATGGTGTAGGAACATATAGGGTGGAATATGGGTTTTAATGAGTGTAGGGTTAGATGGCAGAGGAGTAGCATGGTGTAGGAACATATAGGGAGGAGTATGGGTTTTAATGAGTGTAGGGTTAGATGGCAGAGGAGTAGCATGGTGTAGGAACATATAGGGTGGAGTATGGGTTTTAATGAGTGTAGGGTTAGATGGCAGAGGAGTAGCATGGTGTAGGAACAGATAAGGTGGAGTATGGGTTTTAATGAGTGTAGGGTTAGATGGCAGAGGAGTAGCATGGTGTAGGAACAGATAGGGTGGAGTATGGGTTTTAATGAGTGTAGGGTAAGATGGTAGAGGAGTAGTATGGTGTAATGAGTGTAGGGTTAGATGGTAGAGGAGGAGGAGTATGTTGAAATGAGTGTAGGGTTAGATGGCAGAGTAGTATGGTGTAATGAGTGTAGGGTTAGATGGCAGAGTAGTATGGTGTAATAAGTGTAGGGTTAGATGGCAGAGTAGTATGGTGTAATGAGTGTAAGGTTAGATGGCAGAGTAGTATGGTGTAATGAGTGTAGGGTTAGGTGGCATGGTAGTATGGTGTAATGAGTGTAGGGTTAGATGGCAGAGTAGTATGGTGTAATGAGTGTAGGGTTAGATGGCAGAGTAGTATGGTGTAATGAGTTTAGGGTTAGATGGCAGAGTAGTATGGTGTAATGAATGTAGGGTTAGATGGCAGAGTAGTATGGGTTTAATGAGTGTAGGGTTAGATGACAGAAGAGTATGGGTGTAATGAGTGTAGGGTTAGATGGCAGAGGAGTATGGGTTTTAATGAGTGTAGGGTTAGATGGCAGAGGAGTATGGGTTTAATGAGTGTAGGGTTAGATGGCAGAGGAGTATGGGTTTAATGAGTGTAGGGTTAGAAGGCAGAGGAGTAGTATGGTGTAATGAGTGTAGGGTTAGATGGCAGAGGAGTAGCATGGTGTAGGAACAGATAGGGTGGAATATGGGTTTTAATGAGTTTAGGGTTAGATGGCAGAGGAGGAGTATGGGTTTAATGAGTGTAGGGTTAGATGGTAGAGGAGGAGTATGGGTGTAATGAGTGTAGGGTTAGATGGCAGAGGAGTAGCATGGTGTAGGAACAGATAGGGTGGAGTATGGGGTTTAATGAGTGTAGGTTTAGATGGCAGAGGAGTATGGGTTTAATGAGTGTAGGGTTAGATGGCAGAGGAGTATGGGTTTAATGAGTGTTGGGTTAGATGGCAGAGGAGTAGCATGGTGTGTTGAGTGGTCGTTGGATGGTGTAGGAACAGATAGGGTGGAGTGGAATATGGGTTTTAATGAGTGTAGGGTTAGATGGCAGAGGAGTATGGGGTTTAATGAGTGTAGGGTTAGATGGCAGAGGAGTAGCATGGTGTGTTGAGTGGCCGTTGGATGGTGTAGGAACAGATAGGGTGGAGTATGGGTTTTACTGAGTGTAGGGTTAGATTGTAGAGGAGTATGGGTTTAATGAGTGTAGGGTTAGATGACAGAGGAGTATGGGTTTAATGAGTGTAGGGTTAGATGGCAGAGGAGTATGGGTTTAATGAGTGTAGGGTTAGATGGCAGAGGAGTATGGGTTTAATGAGTGTAGGGTTAGATGGCAGAGGAGTAGCATGGTGTGTTGAGTGGCCGTTGGATGGTGTAGGAACAGATAGGGTGGAATATGGGTTTAATGAGTGTAGAGTTAGATCGCAGAGGAGTTGCATGGTGTGTTGAGTGGCCGTTGGATGGTGTAGGAACAGATAGGGTGGAGTATGGGTTTTAATGAGTGTAGGGTTAGATGGCAGAGGAGTAGCATGGTGTAGGAACAGATAGGGTGGAGTACGGGTTTTAATGAGTGTAGGGTTAGATGGCAGAGGAGTATGGGTTTAATGAGTGTAGGGTTAGATGTTAGAGGAGTATGGGTTTAATGAGTGTAGGGTTAGATGGCAGAGGAGTAGCATGGTGTGTTGAGTGGCCGTTGGATGGTGTAGGAACAGATAGGGTGGAATATGGGTTTAATGAGTGTAGAGTTAGATCGCAGAGGAGTAGCATGGTGTGTTGAGTGGCCGTTGGATGGTGTAGGAACAGATAGGGTGGAGTATGGGTTTTAATGAGTGTAGGGTTAGATGGCAGAGGAGTAGCATGGTGTAGGAACAGATAGGGTGGAGTACGGGTTTTAATGAGTGTAGGGTTAGATGGCAGAGGAGTATGGGGTTTAATGAGTGTAGGCTTAGATGGCAGAGGAGTAGCATGGTGTGTTGAGTGGCCGTTGGATGGTGTAGGAACAGATAGGGTGGAGTGGAATATGGGTTTTAATGAGTGTAGGGTTAGATGGCAGATGATTATGGGGTTTAATGAGTGTAGGGTTAGATGGCAGAGGAGTAGCATGGTGTGTTGAGTTGCCGTTGGATGGTGTAGGAAATTATAGGGTGGAGTATGGGTTTTAATGAGTGTAGGGTTAGATGGCAGAGGAGTAGCATGGTGTAGGAACATATAGGGAGGAGTATGGGTTTTAATGAGTGTAGGGTTAGATGGCAGAGGAGTAGCATGGTGTAGGAACGGATAGGGTGGAGTATGGGTTTTAATGCGTGTAGGGTTAGATGGCTGAGGAGTAGCATGGTGTAGGAACATATAGGGAGGAGTATGGGTTTTAATGAGTGTAGGGTTAGATGGCAGAGGAGTAGCATGGTGTAGGAACAGATAGGGTGGAGTATGGGTTTTAATGAGTGTAGGGTTAGATGGCAGAGGAGTAGCATGGTGTAGGAACAGGTAGGGTGGAGTATGGGTTTTAATGAGTGTAGGGTTAGATGGTAGAGGAGTAGTATGGTGTAATGAGTGTAGGGTTAGATGGCAGAGTAGTATGGTATAATGAGTGTAGGGTTAGATGGCAGAGGAGTAGCATGGTTTGTTGAGTGGCCATTGGATGGTGTAGGAACAGATAGGGTGGAGTATGGGTTTTACTGAGTGTAGGGTTAGATGGTAGAGGAGTATGGGTTTAATGAGTGTAGGGTTAGATGACAGAGGAGTATGGGTTTAATGAGTGTATCGTTAGATGGCAGAGGAGTATGGGTTTAATGAGTGTAGGGTTAGATGGCAGAGGAGTATGGGTTTAATGAGTGTTGGGTTAGATGGCAGAGGAGTAGCATGGTGTGTTGAGTGGCCGTTGGATGGTGTAGGAACAGATAGGGTGGAGTATGGGTTTTACTGAGTGTAGGGTTAGATGGTAGAGGAGTATGGGTTTAATGAGTGTAGGGTTAGATGACAGAGGAGTATGGGTTTAATGAGTGTAGGGTTAGATGGCAGAGGAGTATGGGTTTAATGAGTGTAGGGTTAGATGGCAGAGGAGTATGGGTTTAATGAGTGTAGGGTTAGATGGCAGAGGAGTAGCATGGTGTGTTGAGTGGCCGTTGGATGGTGCAGGAACAGATAGGGTGGAATATGGGTTTAATGAGTGTAGAGTTAGATCGCAGAGGAGTAGCATGGTGTGTTGAGTGGCCGTTGGATGGTGTAGGAACAGATAGGGTGGAGTATGGGTTTTAATGAGTGTAGGGTTAGGTGGCAGAGGAGTAGCATGGTGTTTTGAGTGGCCGTTGGATGGTGTAGGAACAGATAGGGTGGAGTACGGGTTTTAATGAGTGTAGGGTTAGATGGCAGAGGAGTATGGGGTTTAATGAGTGTAGGCTTAGATGGCAGAGGAGTAGCATGGTGTGTTGAGTGGTCGTTGGATGGTGTAGGAACAGATAGGGTGGAGTGGAATATGGGTTTTAATGAGTGTAGGGTTAGATGGCAGAGGAGTATGGGGTTTAATGAGTGTAGGGTTAGATGGCAGAGGAGTAGCATGGTGTGTTGAGTGGCCGTTGGATGGTGTAGGAACAGATAGGGTGGAGTATGGGTTTTACTGAGTGTAGGGTTAGATGGCAGAGGAGTAGCATGGTGTAGGAACATATAGGGAGGAGTATAGGTTTTAATGAGTGTAGGGTTAGATGGCAGAGGAGTAGCATGGTGTAGGAACAGATAGGGTGGAGTATGGGTTTTAATGAGTGTAGGGTTAGATGGCTGAGGAGTAGCATGGTGTAGGAACATATAGGGAGGAGTATGGGTTTTAATGAGTGTAGGGTTAGATGGCAGAGGAGTAGCATGGTGTAGGAACATATAGGGAGGAGTATGGGTTTTAATGAGTGTAGGGTTAGATGGCAGAGGAGTAGCATGGTGTAGGAACATATAGGGTGGAGTATGGGTTTTAATGAGTGTAGGGTTAGATGGCAGAGGAGTAGCATGGTGTAGGAACAGATAAGGTGGAGTATGGGTTTTAATGAGTGTAGGGTTAGATGGCAGAGGAGTAGCATGGTGTAGGAACAGATAGGGTGGAGTATGGGTTTTAATGAGTGTAGGGTTAGATGGTAGAGGAGTAGTATGGTGTAATGAGTGTAGGGTTAGATGGTAGAGGAGGAGGAGTATGTTGTAATGAGTGTAGGGTTAGATGGCAGAGTAGTATGGTGTAATGAGTGTAGGGTTAGATGGCAGAGGAGTATGGGGTTTAATGAGTGTAGGCTTAGATGGCAGAGGAGTAGCATGGTGTGTTGAGTGGTCGTTGGATGGTGTAGGAACAGATAGGGTGGAGTGGAATATGGGTTTTAATGAGTGTAGGGTTAGATGGCAGAGGAGTATGGGGTTTAATGAGTGTAGGGTTAGATGGCAGAGGAGTAGCATGGTGTGTTGAGTGGCCGTTGGATGGTGTAGGAACAGATAGGGTGGAGTATGGGTTTTACTGAGTGTAGGGTTAGATGGCAGAGGAGTAGCATGGTGTAGGAACATATAGGGAGGAGTATAGGTTTTAATGAGTGTAGGGTTAGATGGCAGAGGAGTAGCATGGTGTAGGAACAGATAGGGTGGAGTATGGGTTTTAATGAGTGTAGGGTTAGATGGCTGAGGAGTAGCATGGTGTAGGAACATATAGGGAGGAGTATGGGTTTTAATGAGTGTAGGGTTAGATGGCAGAGGAGTAGTATGGTGTAGGAACATATAGGGTGGAATATGGGTTTTAATGAGTGTAGGGTTAGATGGCAGAGGAGTAGCATGGTGTAGGTAGGGAGGAGTATGGGTTTTAATGAGTGTAGGGTTAGATGGCAGAGGAGTAGCATGGTGTAGGAACATATAGGGTGGAGTATGGGTTTTAATGAGTGTAGGGTTAGATGGCAGAGGAGTAGCATGGTGTAGGAACAGATAAGGTGGAGTATGGGTTTTAATGAGTGTAGGGTTAGATGGCAGAGGAGTAGCATGGTGTAGGAACAGATAGGGTGGAGTATGGGTTTTAATGAGTGTAGGGTTAGATGGTAGAGGAGTAGTATTTAATGAGTGTAGGGTTAGATGGTAGAGGAGGAGGGTGTAAGAGTGTAGGGTTAGATGGCAGAGTAGTATGGTGTAATGAGTGTAGGGTTAGATGGCAGAGTAGTATGGTGTAATAAGTGTAGGGTTAGATGGCAGAGTAGTATGGTGTAATGAGTGTAGGGTTAGATGGCAGAGTAGTATGGTGTAATGAGTGTAGGGTTAGGTGGCATGGTAGTATGGTGTAATGAGTGTAGGGTTAGATGGCAGAGTAGTATGGTGTAATAAGTATAGGGTTAGATGGCAGAGTAGTATGGTGTAATAAGTGTAGGGTTAGATGGCAGAGTAGTATGGGTTTAATGAGTGTAGGGTTAGATGGTAGAGGAGTAGTATGGTGTAGGAACAGATAGGGTGGAATATGGGTTTTAATGAGTTTAGGGTTAGATGGCAGAGGAGGAGTATGGGTTTAATGAGTGTAGGGTTAGATGGTAGAGGAGGAGTATGGGTGTAATGAGTGTAGGGTTAGATGGCAGAGGAGTAGCATGGTGTAGGAACAGATAGGGTGGAGTATGGGGTTTAATGAGTGTAGGTTTAGATGGCAGAGGAGTATGGGTTTAATGAGTGTAGGGTTAGATGGCAGAGGAGTATGGGTTTAATGAGTGTAGGGTTAGATGGCAGAGGAGTAGCATGGTGTGTTGAGTGGTCGTTGGATGGTGTAGGAACAGATAGGGTGGAGTGGAATATGGGTTTTAATTAGTGTAGGGTTAGATGGCAGAGGAGTATGGGGTTTAATGAGTGTAGGGTTAGATGGCAGAGGAGTAGCATGGTGTGTTGAGTGGCCGTTGGATGGTGTAGGAACAGATAGGGTGGAGTATGGGTTTTACTGAGTGTAGGGTTAGATTGTAGAGGAGTATGGGTTTAATGAGTGTAGGGTTAGATGACAGAGGAGTATGGGTTTAATGAGTGTAGGGTTAGATGGCAGAGGAGTATGGGTTTAATGAGTGTAGGGTTAGATGGCAGAGGAGTATGGGTTTAATGAGTGTAGGGTTAGATGGCAGAGGAGTAGCATGGTGTGTTGAGTGGCCGTTGGATGGTGTAGGAACAGATAGGGTGGAATATGGGTTTAATGAGTGTAGAGTTAGATCGCAGAGGAGTAGCATGGTGTGTTGAGTGGCCGTTGGATGGTGTAGGAACAGATAGGGTGGAGTATGGGTTTTAATGAGTGTAGGGTTAGATGGCAGAGGAGTAGCATGGTGTAGGAACAGATAGGGTGGAGTACGGGTTTTAATGAGTGTAGGGTTAGATGGCAGAGGAGTATGGGTTTAATGAGTGTAGGGTTAGATGGCAGAGGAGTAGCATGGTGTGTTGAGTGGCCGTTGGATGGTGTAGGAACAGATAGGGTGGAATATGGGTTTAATGAGTGTAGAGTTAGATCGCAGAGGAGTAGCATGGTGTGTTGAGTGGCCGTTGGATGGTGTAGGAACAGATAGGGTGGAGTATGGGTTTTAATGAGTGTAGGGTTAGATGGCAGAGGAGTAGCATGGTGTAGGAACAGATAGGGTGGAGTACGGGTTTTAATGAGTGTAGGGTTAGATGGCAGAGGAGTATGGGGTTTAATGAGTGTAGGCTTAGATGGCAGAGGAGTAGCATGGTGTGTTGAGTGGCCGTTGGATGGTGTAGGAACAGATAGGGTGGAGTGGAATATGGGTTTTAATGAGTGTAGGGTTAGATGGCAGAGGAGTATGGGGTTTAATGAGTGTAGGGTTAGATGGCAGAGGAGTAGCATGGTGTGTTGAGTGGCCGTTGGATGGTGTAGGAAATGATAGGGTGGAGTATGGGTTTTAATGAGTGTAGGGTTAGATGGCAGAGGAGTAGCATGGTGTAGGAACATATAGGGAGGAGTATGGGTTTTAATGAGTGTAGGGTTAGATGGCAGAGGAGTAGCATGGTGTAGGAACGGATAGGGTGGAGTATGGGTTTTAATGCGTGTAGGGTTAGATGGCTGAGGAGTAGCATGGTGTAGGAACATATAGGGAGGAGTATGGGTTTTAATGAGTGTAGGGTTAGATGGCAGAGGAGTAGCATGGTGTAGGAACAGATAGGGTGGAGTATGGGTTTTAATGAGTGTAGGGTTAGATGGCAGAGGAGTAGCATGGTGTAGGAACAGATAGGGTGGAGTATGGGTTTTAATGAGTGTAGGGTTAGATGGTAGAGGAGTAGTATGGTGTAATGAGTGTAGGGTTAGATGGCAGAGTAGTATGGTGTAATGAGTGTAGGGTTAGATGGCAGAGGAGTATGGATTTTAATGAGTGTAGGGTTAGATGGTAGAGGAGTAGTATGGGTTTTAATGAGTGTAGGGTTAGATGGCAGAGGAGTATGGGTTTTAATGAGTGTAGGGTTAGATGGTAGAGGAGTAGTATGGGTTTTAATGAGTGTAGGGTTAGATGGCAGAGGAGTATGGGTTTTAATGAGTGTAGGGTTAGATGGCAGAGGAGTATGGGTTTAATGAGTGTAGGGTTAGATGGTAGAGGAGTAGTATGTTGTAATGAGTGTAGGGTTAGATGGCAGCAGAGGAGTAGTATGGTGTAATGAGTGTAGGAGTATGGGTGTAATGAGTGTAGGGTTAGATGGCAGAGGAGTAGCATGGTGTAATGAGTGTAGGGTTAGATGGCAGAGGAGTAGGTAGAGGAGTAGCATGGTAGGGTAATGAGTGTAGGGTTAGATGGTAGAGGAGTAGTTTTAATGAGTGTGGTTAGAGGAGTAGTATGGTGTAATGAGTGAACAGATAGATGGCAGAGGAGTATGGGTTTTAATGAGTGTAGGGTTAGATGGTAGAGGAGTATGGGTTTTAATGAGTGTAGGGTTAGATGGCAGAGGAGTAGTATGGTGTAATGAGTGTAGGGTTAGATGGTAGAGGAGTAGCATGGTGTAATGAGTGTAGGGTTAGATGGCAGAGGAGTAGCATGGTGTAGGAACAGATAGGGTGGAGTATGGGGTTTAATGAGTGTAGGTTTAGATGGCAGAAGAGTAGCATGGTGTAGGAACAGATAGGGTGGAGTATGGGGTTTAATGAGTGTAGGGTTAGATGGCAGAGGAGTAGCATGGTGTAATGAGTGTAGGGTTAGATGGCAGAGGAGTAGTATGGTGTAATGAGTGTAGGTTTAGATGGCAGAGGAGTAGTATGGTGTAATGAGTGTAGGTTTTGATGGCAGACATTTTTTGTTTTGTTTTCTTCCTTTCCCCTTTTTCCATGTTGTGTCTTAAAGTATAATGGATTTATTCCACAGTCTAGTTGGGAGCGGAAATGCAACATATATTGCAGGGTTCACCAACTATTTGGCCCCCCAAGTTTTCTGTGCAAAAAAATAAATAAATAACATTAAATAAATAACATGTTACATAAAAGACGGCAAGTGATTTTAATATAAGAATTCTGTTCCCAAATATTCATATGCATTATAGAGAGACACGTGATCTTATACAAATGAGAGCAAGGTTTGAAATGATTATGTTTTCGTCAAATATAATATCTGTTTGGGCTTCTTGCGGTCAGATCTCGACTTTTAAGTCTTTATTGAACTCATCTCTTCGGTAGGTCCTATGATTGAGTGTAGTCTGGCCCAGGAGTGTGAAGGTGAACGGAAAGGCACTGGAGCAACAAACCGCCCTTGCTGTCTCTGCCTGGCCGGTTCCCCAACACCACTTTCCATCAATTTGTATAGCAGACCCTCATGCCACATTCAGTCGAAGGCTTTTTTGAAATCAACAAAGCATGAGAAGACTATGCCTTTGTTTTGGTTTGTTTGGTTGTCAATTAGGGTGTGCAGGGTGAATACATGTTCTGTTGTAAGGTCATTTGGTAAAAAGCCAATTTGACATTTGCTCAGTACATTGTTTTCATTGAGGAAATGTACGAGTCTGCTGTTAATGATAATACAGAGGATTTTCCCAAGGTTGCTGTTGACTTATATCCCACGGTAGTTATTGGGGTCAAATTTGTCTCCACTTTTGTGGTTGGGTTGATCAGTCCTTGGTTCCAAATATTGGGGAAGATGCCAGAGCTAAGGATGATGTTTAAGAGTTTTAGTATAGCCAATTGTAATTTGTTGTCTGTATATTTGATCATTTCATTAAGGATACCATCAACACCACAGGCCTTTTTGGGTTGGAGGGTTTTTATTTTGTCCTGTAGCCTATTCAAGGTAATTGGAGAATCCAGTGGGTTCTGGTAGTCTTTAATAGTTGATTCTAAGATTTGTATTTGAACCTGTAATTGTTTTTGTTCTTTATTTTTTTTTTTGAGCCAAAAAGATTGGATAAATGGTTTACCCATACATCTCCATTTTGGATAGATAATTCTTTGTGTTGTTGTTCGTTTAGTGTTTTCCAATTTTCCCAGAAGTGGTTAGATTCTATAGATTCTTCAATTACATTGAGATGATTTCTGACATGCTGTTCCTTCTTTTTCCGTAGTGTATGTCTATATTGTTTTAGTGATTCACCATAGTGAAGGCGTAGACTCAGGTTTTCCGGGTCTCTATGTTTTTGGTTGGACAGGTTTCTCAATTTCTTTCTTTGATTTTTTGCATTCTTCATCAAACCATTTGTCATTGTTGTTCAGTTTCTTCGGTTTTCTATTTGAGATTTTTAGATTTGATAGGGAAGCTGAGAGGTTAAATATACTGTTAAGATTTTCTACTGCCAAGTTTACACCTTCACTATTACAGTGGAACATTTTACCCAGGAAATTGTCTAAAAGGGATTGAATTTGTTGTTGCCAAATTGTTTTTTGGTAGGTTTCCAAACTGCATTCCTTCCATCTATAGCATTTCTTAATGTTACTCAGTTCCTTTGGCTTTGATGCCTCATGTATTGCTCTGTTCAAGTAGACTGTGATTTTGCTGTGGTCTGATAGGGGTGTCAGTGGGCTGACTGTGAACGCTCTGAGAGACTCTGGGTTGAGGTCAGTGATAAAGCAATGTACAGTACTCCTGCCAAGAGATGAGCTATAGGTGTACCTACCATAGGAGTCCCCTCAAAGCCTACCATTGACTATGTACATACCCAGCGGGTGACAGAGCTGCAGGAGTTGTGACCCGTTTATGTTGGTTATGTTGTCATAGTTGTGCCTAGGGGGGCATATGGGGGAGGTAATGCTGTCACCAGCAGGCAGGTGTTTGTCCCCCTGTGTGCTGAGGGTGTCAGGTTCTTGTCCGGTTCTGGCATTTAGGTCACCACAGACTAGTACATGTCCCTGGGCCTGGAAATGATTGATTTCTCCCTCCAGGATGGAGAAGCTGTCTTTAAAGTATGGGCATTGTATTGGGGGGATATACCTGTAGCTAGCACACAGGAGGACATTTTTCTCTGTTAAGATCATTTCCTTTTGAATTTCTAGCCAAATGTAAAATGTTCCTGTTTTGATTAATTTAATGGCATGAGTTATGTCTTCTCTATACCAAAGTAGCATAGAGTCCCTTCCCTGTTTCACACCTGGTAGTTTGGTGGATGGGACTACCAGCTCTCTGTAACCTAGAGGGCAACCAGTGGGTCCGTCTCCTCTATACCAGGTTTCTTGCAGTATGACAATGTCTGTATCACCGATTTCTTTGGTGAAGTCCGGGTTCCTGCTCTTTAGGCCAAAGGCAGATGACCTCAGGCCTTGGATATTAGAGGATGATATAGTGAAGGCTTTGTGTTCCATAAAGTGTCCAATTCTGTTGGTCGTGTGGTTTGGCCTCAGGCCAGTAAGTGTGAGCAGAGCCTGCTGAGCATATGGTACATGCCATTATCTTGGGCGAGTGTAAGAGTGGGCGTTGGGCCTGTTTGCCACTCACTGCCTGGGCGTATGTGTGACTTCCATGTTGAGGCCCTCTTTACGGGGGTGGGGTGCATGGGGTGGGCAGGAGGGGCATAGGTCTGATCTGAGGAGGCCTAAATGGGGTGTGGGCGTGGTTGACGTGGGGGGGTGTTGATTGGTTGGGGTGGGGGTGTGGATGTGGCTGGGCGTACTGTGATCTGAATGTAAGTCCTCTTGGCGTGGGTCCTCTATGTATAGGTCCAGGGGGGGTCCCGCAGGTCTGGGAGGGTGTCTCGCTGGTCTGGGCAGGATGTCTATTGATCTGTTGCTCCTGTGTGAAGTGTTGGGGATACGTTTGAAAGCGATGTCCTTTATAGTCCGGGCAAAGGTGGGCACTGCTGCCTTGTAGAGGTGGACCTGGTCATAGAGGCTGTTCTAGTCCAGGGTGGAGTGGTGGGCACTGCTGCCTTGTAGAGGTGGACCTGGTCATAGAGGCTGTTCAAGTCCAGGGTGGACCTGGTAATAGAGGCTGTTGTAGTCCAGGGTGGACCTGGTCATAGAGGCTGTTCTATTCCAGGGTGGACCTGGTCATAGAGGCTGTTCTAGTCCAGGGTGGAGTGGTGGGCACTGCTGCCTTGTAGAGGTGGACCTGGTCATAGAGGCTGTTCTAGTCCAGGGTGTACCTGGCCATAGAAGCTGTTCTAGTCCAGGGTGGACCTGGTCATAGAGGCTGTTCAAGTCCAGGGTGGAGTGGTGGGCCAGGAAAACATTTGGTTTTGAGGCACAGTCATGGGAAATACTTGCGTTTACCCACTGCATTGTGGCAGGGTGGAAGTCTTTACGTCGTAGCAGGGTGGAGATAACCACTTGTGATTTGGGGAAAGTAGAAGAAGCTTTTTCAATCACTCCCTTCAGTGCTGTGGCCACCCTTTCCTGCTGTGCTCTCAGGTCATTTGTGCCTGTGTGTATTATTATGTGGCTAGGTGAACCTAGTTGGTTCACCTAGCCTCTCCTCTCCTCTCCTCCTCTCCTCTAGTGCTCTGTTCTTCTACTGCTCCTTTTCTTTCTCCTGTTGAAGTTGTCTCACCACTGTCCAGAGTGCAGATATGTCTCTCTCCACCTCCAGCTTTCCGGGTCTGGTTAAGAGAGTGTTGTTGTGCTGGACTGTTGTCTGGGTCTGTGCTGACTGGAGTGTAATCACCTGCTGTTCCAGCTCCACCTGCCTTACCTCCAGCTGGGTAAATGTATCCTTCATTTCAATGAGAGTGTTGTACTCTGTGCTGGGAGGTTGACTTTCTGCTGGGGGTGGCTCGCCTGTGGGGTTATAAAACGAAGAGGTCTGGTCTGACCTGCTCGGGGTGGGGGTATCTTTCTCAAGGGAGAGCTTCTCCTGCTGGGCTAATTCTTTGATTAGCTGAAAGTCCAGCTGGAACTGTTTGGGGTTGCCCTGTACCATTACTGTTCCCGACTTATAGATTCATATTAGCTGACTCAGAGTCCTCGTTGTCAAGTATCCTGAGTTTCCACCCCTCGTTAACACTCCCTCTCTTAACAAAGGGGTAGTGTGCTAATATAGCACTGTGCCATGCCAGGGGATGGTTTGTGTGGAAGATAAGGTTGCTGATGTTCCCATTTTTGTAATAGTCAGCAAAAAGTGTCTCTTGAATTTCCATAAGGAGCTACATTATGTAATCTTTTCTTGCCTTATAATTCTTTACATACACAGGGTAATGTATTTTAATTACCTCTGAACAGCGGGAGGCAGCTTCTAAGGCCTCTCCATTTGGTTGGAGTAGACTGTGTGACTCTCTTGCCATTGTTGGGCTAATGGGCTTTGACACCTCTCACTTGACACGTCAGTGCTAATTGAAGCTGTATCAAGCTTGGCAGAATTATGTTAGCATTCAGTCCTTATAAAGTAATGTAGTGTATTTTTCTTCTTGGCTGTTGGAAATAAAATATAGTTTCAGACTAAACATTACTCACTCAGTTCCAGGTTGGATGGTGTTTTCGGGTTTCTGTTGTTTTCCAGAGAATTTGCTGGATAGAATAATAATCCTTGGTAGTTGTAAACCTTCCAGGTGATTCTGTAATTCCATCCAAAATCGGGTTGAAGGTTTTGAGTTTTGATTTGAAGTGAAGGTTATGTTGTAGAGGGTTGCATCCTGTATCTGTTCCTGAAAAAAAATCCAAGTTTATCGAACTCTAAATCTATATTTTTTGCTGAAAAATGCAGGAGCTCATCTGATCATGATCCCTAGCCTGCTCTCTCTCTCTCTCTCTCTCTCTCTCAATTCAATTCAATTCAAGGGCTTTATTGGCATGGGAAACATGTGTTAACATTGCCAAAGCAAGTGAGGTAGATAATATATAAAGTGAATATATAAAGTTTCAAAACAATAAAGATATTACAAATGTCATATTATACAGTGTTTAAACAATGTACAAATGGTTAAAGGACACAAGATAAAATAAATAAGCATAAATATGGGTTGTATTTACAATGGTGTTTGTTCTTCACTGGTTGCCCTTTTCTCGTGGCAACAGGTCACAAATCTTGCTGCTGTGATGGCACACTGTGGAATTTCACCCAGTAGATATGGGAGTTTATCGAAATTGGATTTGTTTTCGAATTCTTTGTGGATCTGTGTAATCTGAGGGAAATATGTCTCTCTAATATGGTCATACATTGGGCAGGAGGTTAGGAAGTGCCGCTCAGTTTCCACCTCATTTTGTGGGCAGTGAGCACATAGCCTGTCTTCTCTTGAGAGCCATGTCTGCCTACGGCGGCCTTTCTCAATAGCAAGACTATGCTCACTGAGTCTGTACATAGTAAACGCTTTCCTTAAGTTTGTGTCAGTCACAGTGGTCAGGTATTCTGCCACTGTGTACTCTCTGTGTAGGGCCAAATAGCATTCTAGTTTGCTCTGTTTTTTTGTTAATTCTTTCCAATGTGTCAAGTAATTATCTTTTTGTTTTCTCATGATTTGGTTGGGTCTAATTGTGCTGCTGTCCTGGGGCTCTGTAGGGTGTGTTTGTGTTTGTGAACAGAGCCCCAGGACCAGCTTGCTTAGGGGACTCTTCTCCAGGTTCATCTCTCTGTAGGTGATGGCTTTGTTATGGAAGGTTTGGGAATCGCTTCCTTTTAGGTGGTTATAGAATTTAACGTCTCTTTTCTGGATTTTTATAATTAGTGGGTATCGGCCTAATTCTGCTCTGCATGCATTCTTTGGTGTTCTACGTTGTACACGGAGGATATTTTTGCAGAATTCTGCGTGCAGAGTCTCAATTTGGTGTTTGTCCCATTTTGTGAAGTCTTGGTTGGTGAGCGGACCCCAGACCTCTCAACCATAAAGGGCAATGGGCTCTATGACTGATTTAAGTATTTTTAGCCAAATCCTAATTGGTATGTTGAAATTTATGTTCCTTTTGATGGCATAGAATGCCCTTCTTGCCTTATCTCTCAGATTGTTCACAGCTTTATGAAAGTTACCTGTGATTCTGATGTTTAGGCCGAGGTATGTATAGTTTTTTGTGTGCTCTAGGGCAACAGTGTATTTATATTTGTATTTGTATTCTCTCTCTCTCTCTCTCTCTCTCTCTCTCTCTCTCTCTCTCTCTCTCTCTCTCTCTCTCTCTCTCTCTCTCTCTCTCTCCCTCCCTAACATGATACAAGTCAGTATTCAACATCCATCCATGTTTGTGGACATCGGGAGATGACGTGGAGATTGGCCACTAGGGGCAACAGTGAGCTCTGTTACCTTCAAGTCGGTTTCAGTTTTGCTAGGGCAATGGGGATGGCGGCTTGACATAAGCATCTGCTTCTGAATTTGTAAGGTTAATGTTAAGTGCAGGCATTTACTCCAAATTCTTATGATTGAGCATTAATTCTGAATGGTTCAGGTTAGGGTTAAGGTTAGCCATTCATTCTGAATGGTTCAGGTTAGGGTTAAGGTTAGCCATTCATTCTGAATGGTTCAGGTTAGGGTTAAGGTTAGCCATTCATTCTGAATGGTTCAGGTTAGGGTTAAGGTTAGCCATTCATTCTGAATGGCTCAGGTTAGGGTTAAGGTTAGCCATTCATTCTGAATGGTTCAGGTTAGGGTTAAGTTTAGCCATTCATTCTGAATGGTTCAGGTTAGTGTTAAGGTTAGCCATTCATTCTGAATGGTTCAGGTTAGTGTTAAGGTTAGCCATTCATTCTGAATGGTTCAGGTTAGGGTTAAGGTTAGCCATTCATTCTGAATGGTTCAGGTTAGGGTTAAGGTTAGCCATTCATTCTGAATGGTTCAGGTTAGGGTTAAGGTTAGCCATTCGTTCTGAATGGTTCAGGTTAGGGTTAAGGTTAGCCATTCATTCTGAATGGTTCAGGTTAGGGTTAAGGTTTGGGGTAGGCTTAAATAAAAATAGCAAAACAACTTTCTATTGCTGGATTGAACTTGCAACCTTTATTATCAGAGGCAGATAGATGGCTTCTGATTCCGAAGGTTACAAGTTTGCTAGCTAACGTTAGGCTCCATGATTTTAGCTAGCTAAATAAATAGCTAGATACATAAATAGATAAGCTAGCCTATTAGCCACGTTATGAGTGACTTGTGGTCATTTCCAGCCTGTTACATTCCTCAATTTCTGTCCAACATACTGAGTAACTGAAACAGTGCATCCCGAATGGTTGGAGGCAGCAAACAATGTACCAAGCCAGCTGTGATTTACAACTTGATAGCAATATGTATTGGTAAATTAGCTATATTAGTCATGCATTGCAGTCATGCAACAGCATCCATTTATTCTGCCAACAATGCCTTACTCTACGTCATGGAGGACTTAAAGGAGTTGTGCAGAGGACTTTTTTTTTGATAGAGCACAGAGGACTGGGTCAACAGGTCATCTCAAGAGGTGATTCATTTATTTTTGTATTCCTTAATTCCATTCTATGTCTATTTACTTATCAAAGCTGGGTTGCTGTCCTTTTATTATCTATGTCTATTTACTTATCAAAGCTGGGTTGCTGTCCTTTTATTATCTATGTCTATTTACTTATCAAAGCTGGGTTGCTGTCCTTTTATTATCTATGTCTATTTACTTATCAAAGCTGGGTTGCTGTCCTTTTATTATCTATGTCTATTTACTTATCAAAGCTGGGTTGCTGTCCTTTTATTATCTATGTCTATTTACTTATCAAAGCTGGGTTGCTGTCCTTTTATTATCTATGTCTATTTACTTATCAAAGCTGGGTTGCTGTCCTTTTATTATCTATGTCTATTTACTTATCAAAGCTGGGTTGCTGTCCTTTTATTATCTATGTCTATTTACTTATCAAAGCTGGGTTGCTGTCCTTTTATTATCTATGTCTATTTACTTATCAAAGCTGGGTTGCTGTCCTTTTATTTTGTGTACAAGCACTACACCATGTTATCTCATGACTAAAAAAGTGTCATGTCAGGTTTGATAGTGCATCCTTGGTTGGTTTAGTTTATTTGTTTGGTCCTGATGCTTCCCCTTGAATCGTCTTCTCTCGTCTGCCTCTCCCTGGGAGAGGGTATGTTGTCCTCTGCTTCTCTATTTTTAAATGGAAAATATGTCAATATGTTCTTTAAGCAGAAGGAAAGTTTTGTAATTTGTGTTGTTAATATATTTTGTTGTAAAAATATATAATTATATTTTTCATGCACAAGCACTTTAAAAAATATATTTATTGAGGTCACTAGCTACGTTAAACGTGGACGTGAGAGACAAGAGCAGACACTGCAACCTTTTCTTGTCAACGCTCTGCAGGTGGCAAATAAATCCCCACAAATCCATCCAGTTCTCACGGTATTTCAGACACAACACCGAATGAAGCACGCTACATATGCAGTATGTACAGTAAAGTGAACTGTGTGTTGGTGAGAAGGACAAAGAGCAGTGGTGAGAGCCAGTTACAGAAGGGTTTACTGTGGTGCACCCAGCCATGTTGGAGGAACCACAGACAGCAGAGAAAAGATTTATGGCTCATGTTGAACTCTGGGATTCTCCCCCAATCTCCCTCTTTCTCTCTCTTTCTCTCTCCCCCATCTCCCTCCCCCCATCTCTCACTCTCTCTCTCCCTCCCTCTCTCTATCCCTCTATTTCTCTCTCCCCCTATCTCCCTATCTTTCTCTCTCCCTCTATCTCTCTCTCGCCCTCTCCCTCTCTCTCGCTCTCTCTCTCTATGGGCCTTTCACTGTCACCCTGCTTTAATGACTTCAGGGTTAATCCTGGGAGAAGAGAGCAGCATAGTTCTTCAATCTCTCTCTCTCTCTCTCTCTCTCTCTCTCTCTCGCTCTCTCGCTCTCTCGCTCTCTCTCTCTCTCTCTCTCTCTCTCTCTCTCTCTCTCTCTCTCTCTATGGGGGGAGAGCAGAGCCCAGCTGGAGAGAAGAGATAGTAATGTTCTCAGCCCTCTACCCTTCCAGTCTACCTTGCGGTGTTAGTGGGCCATGCTGCCGGAGGGGCACTGATAGAATGAAAGAGTGAAAGTAGATGAAAGAAAGATAAGCTTTCATTCCTATTTCCTGCCAGCAAGAGCACCTTGAACTAGAGTTGTCCTCACCCTGTGCAGTTGTGGGTAGTTGAATGGTGCATACATCGTTTGTTATTTATCCTCTCGTACTGTAGTGCAGTCTTTCAGCCATCCTGCTACAGGAGGCTTTGAGATGCTCCAGTAATGGGCAATGATCATCCCTGCTCCTACGTTGAAACACTGATGTATACTGTAATGATATAACTCAGGGACCAACTTTTGATGTGCACGCAACCCCTTCTCCTTCTCCTTCTGCCTCTGTGGAGACATCGCCAGTGGCTGACTGAGGTGCCAAACAGTATCCTCTTCGAAGGTTACTCTCCAGTCCTGGGTTCATTTTCCTTTTCTCTCTCAAGTTCATTGATGTCCTCAAGCCACAATCAGAAGTATGAGGTGGTTTTATATTACATCAATAAAACATGTGTATATCATTTCTACACTTGAAGCCACTATAGAGAATGGTCTAATATGCTGTACATGATATGACATGATGATAACCATGGCTCCTAATAAGACAAAGACAGAGAGGGTTCAGGTACTGTAGTCGTTTATTGAAATTCCAACGCCTCCTCTGTGTGGTGCATACGGCTCACCTGAGTTATCACTGCAATACAAGGGACTAGGAGAAGCTACCAGACACGGTTATATTTTCCAGCTGAAAAGACTCAACTCGCTGTAGAATGCTTAAACAAAATACAGCGGCTGGACCACCATCAATCACGTCTATTGCCATGGTTTTGGGTCTTTTCCACTTGTCCACTGGTGATCTGCACAGTCAAAGGCCCAGACAGTCGGCTACCCTCCGCTAAGCCCTGACCACAGGCCTCTGGAGGGCTGGGACATCCTTCTCCTGCCGGGCCTCAGATAGAGACCAGTCACTGATTGGCTGTAATGCTTCTCAGCTGGATCCTACTGCAACGCTGCTCATGTGATGCTAATTCACATGAGGTTCAGCTCCCATATCGCCCCGACTCCCACGTTGCGGATGGGGGTCTGCCTGTCTTCATACTGTATAGATAATACGTTTATAGAAGAGGTTGCTGTTACGTAATAAACCCCATATATTTTTTACATTGAAAAGCTATACCGCGCTACAGGCATGGGAATTAAATGATGTAATCTGGATAAGTAGGGCTCATGGAATACAGGGAGAAATAGCAGCACAAGGGTAGGCTTACATCTGACACACACACACACACACACACACACACACACACACACACACACACACACACACACACACACACACACACACACACACACACACACACACACACAGCTGCCTTTTCTGGAGGATTTAAACAGAGAGAGGGGGCTTCAACAGACTGCTGCCTGCCTAGCTACTGCATCCTCAGGCTGTCAATTAACCAGGAAAAGAAGTTCAAATCTACAATATAACGTATTGTGTGAATATCTCTAGTGGGGGAGAGGACTGTGGTGGGTTTACATTACATAGTGGATCAGGAGTTCATTACAGCCCTAACAGGAGCTCCATGCTGTATATCTACACTACCACAAGGCTCAAAGACGCCCCAGAGTACCATGAACATGATGTCATTAGTTCCTCTTCCTTCATGCTTGGCATTACACCTATAGGCCTTACCTGACCCTATGGGGATTAACATAGAGACATGCAGTAGAAAGAGCTCCCATCCTATCATAGTGAAAACACAGGCAGTGGTTTGGCAGTCATTTCAGGGATGGAAGCCATGCAGAGAATCATCATGACCAACTGTTATAATTGAGGTCATGAAGGTTCAAACACTTGGCCTTGGAAGCCACTCTGTTATCAAACATCTGGCGGTGGAGCCATAGAGAGCCTTCCCAGTTAGCCCCGCTGGACTCTAACTGACCCAGTGGGACAGCCTCTCCAGCACTCTGCCATTCAGTCATTAAGAACATCCAATATTCACCAATCAAAAGGAGATTTGCATCCTTAGGTGTTATTGGCGTGATCAATCATGTCCTGGGTCCAGCGGTTTAATCTGGTCACCTGCTGGCCAGTTGGCCGGTGGCCTGCACTGGGCTGGTGAATGGGCTGAGCAGTCTGCTAGGCCCGCTCCGCTCCTCTCCTCTCCTCTGGAGCCAAGGCAGGGGGCTAATTGAGCAGATGTTGGTAAATAAGCAGGTCATTGGTGGAACCCCAGAAACAGGGTCTTCTCTTCAGTGCTCCTCTTATGAGTAGATATATTTGGGGGAGAAAAGGAGCACGTATGGCAGAGGGATGAACATCTGGCAAATGGGACTTTCATCTTTGATACCGTTCGCTTTTGCTGCCATGCCATAGGGGGAGAGTTGGTGAGACTGGCAAACAAGATAACATTTCAAAGACAATGCTGTGCAACGGATACTTCAACCAATGTCCAATTTTCTGTTAGATATCGGACAAAACTACAAAGCCAGTCCAAGACAGTTTTAGTTGTGCAACTATTAATACATGACGAAAGCATCATAATTGACAGCAAGTGGTGCTCCACACACCAGGAATGTACAACAAGATGTACAACATCTTTGTGGTTCGTTCTCCTTGGGTAAAGCTGCATCCTGTCTCTTCCTGTCTTTCTCTCCCCAGCTGTTGGATAGTTGGGCTAATTGCTGAGGATCACCTTGCCTCTGTCGATCTACCTCTGGATTGACAACAATAATACAATCAGTAGAGACAATAGAGGCAGATTACAGGCTGAAAGGCCTCTCTCTCCTTTATAATACAGCTGTACAGGGAGAGAGAGGAGAGAGGCCATGTCACACACAGAATAGACTGAGCCTTTTCATTAGATGCTAAACAAACGCCACGGCTGCAGAATGAATCCTAAATGAGAATATAGTTTACACCCAGAACATCTGGCATGGCCTGGCATATTGAAATTAACTGTAAATTGGAAAATTGAAAGTGAGGGCTGAAGGGGGGATGCTCCTGGGCTGGTCCCTTTGTCAGAGCTGCTCTGATTGGGCAGCTGGAGATGTTATTGAGCAGAGCTTGAATGGAGCAGCCTAATGGAGGCTTTCACTGTGTCTGTCTGTCCATCCGTCTGAACAGAAAGGTAAATAAAGTGCCGTCTCTCTCTCCTCTCTCGCCCGCCCGCCCACCCACACACACCACCATGCCTAACCTTCAGGCCCATTACAGCAAAAAGCTTTAGGCAAAAACAAATAACAATCTACTACGCAAATAAATAGAACTTGATGCACTTGTGTCCTGGGTGGTGCTGAAGAGAGGAAATGGACAATGTAGTGATCCTGGGGTCAACACAACTATCCACTAAAAGCATAGTAGTAGCTGGCTGGGATTATTCCCTCCATACTGGATTACTGAGCTTTAGATGTTTTCCCTCTCGCCCTCTCCTCCCAGTAAACACTGAAACACAGGCACGCGGAAGGCATTAGGCCAAACGGTGAAGCAGGATATCAATAAAATTCCTGTAAGTCAGTTAAGAACAAATTCTTATTTACAATGACGGCTTACCCGGGCCAAACCCTAACGATGCTGGGGCCAATTGCGCGCCACCCTATGGGACTCCCAATCACAGCCAGTTGTGATACAGCCTGGAATTGAACCAGGGTCTGTAGTTACACCTCTAGCACTGAGACACAGTGCCTTAGAACGCTGCTCCACTCGGTGAGCCCCTGAACAGGGATTCACTGGGTCTAATGTCCTCAATATCCACATGTCCTTGTCCTTTGTCTCATTCAGAGAGGTCTCCCTTGTGTAGACAGACAAAGAAAGAGAGCGATTGAGTTTGTCCCACAGAGGACATGATGGTCACGGAGGAGGAATATTAGATCTTCCATACTGCTGAGGCACAACAACAGGCATATGGCTCCCCCACAGGGACAGGCTGACTCCCAGACAGCACCTAATGCAATCAGCACCACACACAGCCAGTGTGTACAGGACATAAAGCACTCTCCTCTCAGCACGAGGCACAAATCATCATCACTCAAATCTGATTTGGGGCGCAGAGCATCCTAGCTGCAATTTCCTTTATTAAAATAGCCAGATCTCTATTTGATCCTGTTCAATGCTTTTGGTCTCTGGTGGCTCTTAGTGAAGGCCAAATCTGAAGGGTGTGTGCATGTGTGTGTGTCTGTGTGTTTGTGTGTGGTATTTAATTGGCAAGCTATTTAATGACACAGTTTACATAACCAGGATGAACACAGCCATGAAAGGCTGCAAGGACACACAGACACACACCACACTGTGTTCCAATGGCAGGAAGTGTGTGCATGTAAGTGTGCTTGCTGCGTCTGTTGGTATGGCACAACGCGTGGCGTGCTGGGTCACAGTGTCCACCCTGGTCCCTGACTACAGGGCTGCTGTGTCTCAGTGTCCACCCTGGTCCCTGACTACAGGGCTGCTGTGTCTCAGTGTCCACCCTGGTCCCTGACTACAGGGCTGCTGTGTCTCAGTGTCCACCCTGGTCCCTGACTACAGGGCTGCTGTGTCTCAGTGTCCACCCTCGTCCCTGACTACAGGGCTGCTGTGTCTCAGTGTCCACCCTGGTCCCTGACTACAGGGCTGCTGTGTCTCAGTGTCCACCCTCGTCCCTGACTACAGGGCTGCTGTGTCCCAGTGTCCACCCCGGTCCCTGACTACACTGTGTTCCAATGGCAGGAAGTGTGTGCATGTAAGTGTGCTTGCTGCGTCTGTTGGTATGGCACGACGCGTGGCATGCTGGGTCACAGTGTCCACCCTGGTCCCTGACTACAGGGCTGCTGTGTCTCAGTGTCCACCCTGGTCCCTGACTACAGGGCAGCTGTGTCCCAGTGTCCACCCCGGTCCCTGACTACAGGGCTGCTGTTTCTCAGTGTCCACCCTGGTCCCTGACTACAGGGCTGCTGTGCCTCAGGGTCCACCCTGGTCCCTGACTACAGGGCTGCTGTGCCTCAGTGTCCACCCTGGTCCCTGACTACAGGGCAGCTGTGTCCCAGTGTCCACCCCGGTCCCTGACTACAGGGCTGCTGTGTCTCAGTGTCCACCCTGGTCCCTGACTACAGGGCAGCTGTGTCTCAGTGTCCACCCTGGTCCCTGACTACAGGGCTGCTCTGTCTCAGTGTCCACCCTGGTCCCTGACTGAACACAGCCATGAAAGGCTGCAAGGACACACAGACACACACCACACTGTGTTCCAATGGCAGGAAGTGTGTGCATGTAAGTGTGCTTGCTGCGTCTGTTGGTATGGCACGACGCTGCTGTGTCCCAGTGTCCACACTGGTCCCTGACTACAGGGATTCCTCTGAAGATATCTGGCACAGCCTTCTCTCTACTTTATCTTCTTTAATCAGTGATGTTATTGGCATGTGTGGTTTTGTCAATGGGGTGAGTCAACAGGGGAGTGGATGCAGGGAGGATGTCCAATGGGCAGAACCCAGGAGAGTTGGACCGCTCACTGCTGCCAAACCAACTGACCTTAGTCTGCTGTCAACATGTGTGAGCAGAGCCTTCCAAGGACTCATGTCTCTGCATCTCTTATGTCTTCTTAGTGGGAAAGACACTCAGCTTTATGGGTTAACAAAATCCAACTATCATCACCGCTGTTATTGTGAATAGAGAAATCTGGGAAATCACTTGTCATTGTTGTAATAAATCACACCATGATTCTGTGATTGACATAACGGCTCTTGTGGAAAACAAACAAAACACACACACCCATACCCACACACAGCTCCTGTAACTATAGCTGACTAGCACGGGGACTGTCATCTCACGCTGCCCATGAACCAGAGTAGACTGAAGGGGCGGTCGGGCTTTGAGTATAAATAAATTATTAAAGCCCCATAAAAAAAAATCCACGTTAAATGTCTTCAATTTCTAAAATTATAAGATTTTGGGCTTTCTGCTTCTCCAGATATTTGACTTTAATTTCCAGTGTTTCATATATTTGGAGCGGTTCACAAGTTTGACTTCACCTTGGGATCTGGAAGCATGTCACTGAAACAGCTCTCTGTTACATGAAGACAGAATTTACACTGTTCATACTAATCAAACTGAACTTTGCTTTTGTAGTCTGATTACATCATTGTCTGTAAGCAAAAGTAGGCATTGGTTCCTCAGAAATGCACAAACAACTCTCAATGAAGTTGACAAATTTCACACTATGTCTCATAAAACATTGTCCATTAAATACACTTTTTAAACAAACAAAACAACTGCTTTACAATGCATTTAAATCAATTGGGAAAGGGATCCAGAAAGGGATCCAGACTAGCATTTTACCCTTTTTCTGTTGATGGCATCAGCCCATGGTTTGGTTGCAACAAATCGTTGTCACGGCGTCACGCAATAGAAAAATATTGTAATCATCTTAGTCATTCACAGTGCTATATTTAAGAATAATGCTCGAGGGGGTGTGTTTGGCCAATATACCACAGTTAAGGGCTGTTCTTAGGTACGACACAATGCAGAGTGCCTGGATACAGCCCTTAGCCATGGTATATTGGCCATATACCACAACCCCCGTGGTGTCTTATTGCTATTATAAACTGGTTGCCAACATAATCAGAGCAGTAAAAATAAACGCTCTGTCATAGGCGTGGTATACGGTCTGATATACCACAGTTTTCAGTCAATCAACATTCAGGGTTGTAACCACCCAGTTTATACTGTCTGATATATCACAGCTTTCAGCCAATCAGCATTCAGGGCTGGAACCACCCAGTGCTATAATAAGATGTGTATACTACTGAGATCTTTTGAATAAATAACTTGTTTAATCTAACGTGTCCATGCAGGAAGGCATGGTTCAACATATTCTGATGTTCAACCTAATTCAGTTATTGTCATGAATTATAGGTTGACAAATAAGCTATTGTTGTTATATTTTACTGTTAAAATAGGTCTGCAGAATTTTCTGAATTGTATTTTGTTGATTGGAGATGAACTTTATATGTGCACTAATATCATAGGCTAATTTCTTTGGGGCAAATTCATCACCTGAGTAAGTGTAAACTCAAAACACAATTGCTAGATTGCAAACTCTATAGATACTACCCACTATAGGTAGCCATGAATTCATCTAAAAGGAAATGTAGTGTCCACATTTTTTCTGTAAAAATGCAATTGCAAATGCCAACATTTGAAAGCCATATCAAATATATTGGTTTTAAATAGTTGCTATTGAGGTCAAAATTGAGAGTGCAGAAATAAGAATTATACCTACAGAAAGCTGAGAACCTCTTCAACTGTGACAACCGGATAGCTGTGTTTTCCCCGCAATTGGATTAAAAAATTATATACAATCAGAACCCATTTTTATTCCCTGGAAAAGGAGAGAAAGTCTGGCTTGCTCAACACAGCTGCAGGCCCTAGCCCAAAGGCCCGGCAGATGGCGATATTGAGTTGTTTCATCTTACTGTCCAAAGGCAATGTACTTTATGAATCCGGCTACACACTCGTATCCCCGTGAACTGGTTTATACATTAAACATTCTCTATTCAGGCTACAGGGGCTTCAATTTCCTCTTTAACTAGATTTGATGGTGAGAAGGCACAAAAAAAGGGGAAAATATATTTCTTTATTAAAGATTGTTTTCCACCACCATGCTAGATTGACTAATGCTACTTCCTGACATTGGTACAGTGCTCAGACCATGGGTAAACAGACTGCTGCCACCTGATCGGCTGAACATAATATGCATAAAGAAAGTATGCATATTTTCACTTTTATTTCTCTCTTCTCACTATTAAATCGAGTTAAGGAAGAAATCAACGCCTCTGCAGCCTGAATGGAGAATGTTTTATGCACGAACCGGTTCACGGGGGATACAAGTGTATAGCCAACAGCAAACATTTCCTTTGGAAGATGAAATGACTCAATATTGCCATCTGCCGATCTTTGGCTAAGCAGGCCCCAGCGAAACAGATACGGGTCAGGCAGACACTTTGATTACAGGAATCATGAGGATAATGTACTTCACTGTTTGACCAAATCAAAGGGTCGCAAATATGAGTGCTTTGGTTGCACTCTCGAATCCTGAAATCTATTGGAATGTACATGTTGTCCTGTAACCAGTGAGAGTTGCTATTCATTCCATACATAAATACTGCCACCTGCTGATATACCCTGGGCGCTCCAGTCCTAGCAACGCTGTAAAATGGATCTGTAAATGTGTGGAAGCGACAGCGCCAGAATTTGGTCTAGGCTATAACGCTGTATTAATTTATTCTACAGGCAACAGACCAGAGAACTGTGGCACTACAGGCAACACGGCCCACTCCTAATTGGAATGTTGACCAGCTGCATTTTGATGGGATTTAGAAGGTCAGGGCAACAAAGCCCTCTGAGGAACAACAGCACACATTTCCCCTTCCTTTTCTCTGTGACATCTATCAAAATGGCTGCTGTGGGAGGAGGGGTTAATGGCATTATTTGTCATGCCAACCGAGGGTGTCAGCAGACGTTTCCATTAGATGTGATGTCTTTATAAGGAGACGTGACAGCGACCAAACGGTTAACATCGCGGCAACGTGGAACCATGCCAGCCAATTAAAACACAGTTAAGTGACTTCTGCTTAATAACAGACACACGGATGGATGTCTGTTACTTAAGCCTCCATAACACCTGAGTGTGTGTTCATTCAGAATACTGGATTATCAGCCTCTATAGCACCTGATGAAGACTTCTGGATCATATCCAGTCTAAGACCATGGAATAGTTTAAATTGGTAAATATAGAGGCCCTATATTCAGGGAAATGTATTGATAAATTGGCTGGATTTTGTGAAGGAGGTGCTGGTTCCCAGGACCATAGCAGGAGATGGCACTCCAGTTATTTACTATCCTGGGGGTCTGTTTTATCAAGAGTTTGAACATCAATTTGTTTTCTGTCAGAATAGCAAAAACAGGAACAAAGCTGATAGGAATCTGGTGGAGTAGAAATAAATCACAATTTGTTATCCCCTTTTATGACTCCAATAGCAAATAATAGATTTCCCCCATTTATGTAAACAGTGCATTTCCATAGAAATGGCCTATTGTGTGTGTCTCCGTGGGCCAGATTGGGGGAGTAGGGGAATGGAGCTGTTAATCCTGTTATAGTTTCCTCCTGCAGTAGAGACAGGGAGAATCTCAATTCTCCTCCAATGGGTTTAGAGAAGGAATTGAGGAAAGAGGATGCGAGGAGTATGCAATTGAGATTCTCCCACAGGCAGAGATTCACAGGGATGCTCCTGCTCAGAGCTCAAGGCTGAGAGAAGGATGGACATATTCCATCTATCGCTTTCTCTCTCTTTCTCTTTCATGAGGAGCTGGAGCACTGCATTTCACTCCCTCTCTCTTGTTTTCTAAAGCAGCTCGTTACAATGTGTACTGCGTTTACTGCATCCAGAGGAGTGAAAAGAGTACCATGAAACCCATTTCTATTATGTGGTGTATTTAGTTCAATAATAATGCATGCACAACAAAATAATCAAAATGCGTGTCTCAGTGAACTTGACCATTACTGATGTGCAGATTTAACAGTGAGCCAGATGAAGAAGTAATGAGTGCAGTATATCAAACCTAGCCCTCTCATTGATCATTTATTTCAGTTTGGGGGTAATGGTGACATTTAGCTGAACACAATACTGAATCTACTCGGAGACGGCACCATTTGATTCAGCTGAGTTGCACTTCTGAAACGAGCTGTAGGCATAGGTATGAATAACACTGGAGGAAGCCGAGACCACAAATGATTAGTCGCCAATCAAACAACTTATACAGCATGTTTCACAGTAAAGTAAGAGTTGGAAAGTGTTTTGGTTTAATACATCATATTACTTGACAAATAAGAACAAAAATGCAATTTTTACAAAACCACTACAGTAGCATTTCAGTTTTTTTTTGCACAACAGAAGCTTCTTGTCTGTAACCATAGATACACAGAGAACAGGGGACGATGGCTCTGAGTCAATATAATCAGGGATAGAGAGGTTTGTGACACATGCCATTCAGGGGACACCCAAGGGATCGATGACAATGATAAATCAAATTGACCACTGTCAAAGACTGACAAACACAAAAATAAAAACACACACACGCACAAGTACACACACACACAAGCTCACACACACATAACTGCAGGGCTCATTATCTTGCCAGTTTGTTGATGTCATCTGCCTTCACAGTGTCAAACCTCTCACAGCACTTGTCAAGTTGTGAGCTCTGACACCAGCTGTCTATTGCATTTTTATCACCTACATTTCTCTCTCTTTCCCTACCTCTCTCTATCTCCCTCTACCTCTCCATACATACATATATATATATATATATATACATACATACATACATACATACATACATACATACATAAATACATACATACATACATCTAACATGCTTCCTGAGCCTTGCTGAGCATAGTATACATTAGTGTGCTATTCAATAGGTGATATTAATAATGTTCCAAGCATAGTTAATAAGGATGATGTTATGACATGCATCTGTTTTTATCTCAATATCAAATCATTTCCGGGTAACAATTAACTACCTTAATGTGATTGTTTTCAATTACAATTGTCAAAAAGAAACAAAAAAATTGCTTCATAGCAAAGAGCAATTTCTCAAGCAAAAATGTTGTCTGGGAGTGGTCTGAGTGTGGAGGGGGGAACTGAAAATGAGCTGTTATTGGCATAGAGTTGTGGAACTCTCTTTCTTATTCATAGTTTGCACCTCCGTCACTCGGTTGTGTCATGCCATTCCTATGGAAATTTGCTCTCTGCTGGCGGAGCCATAGTGGTGCCCTAAAGTGGTGATACGCCCAGTAATTCTGGGCGGAGGCTAACTTCTATTTTGTCTAAATTACACTATAGTGCCTGGAGATCGAAATAACATTGGTAAAGTATTCAAATATTTAGCAGGAAACAACTTTGCCAGAATTATCATGTCATCAAATTTACTTTAGACAGATGGCAATATTGTCATTAGCTAGCTAAATTTGTCAAACATAGCTAGCAATGCTAAAATTAGCGAGCTAAAATCCGATGGCCTCACCTCAATCTTAGCTAGCTAGCTAAAGACATACTGCATCTAAAGTCAATCTGGCGACATCAAAATTATAACAAAAGGTTTTCAAACTAATTATTTTCCTCCTTTTCAATGTCATAGTATTTCCAAGTCATTGTAATGCACTTTGATGAAATCTTCATCAGCGCTCATTGACGATACAGCGAGGAAAATGCTCAGTCAAGCATCAGTCCAAAACAAATGTTAAAAACCATATTTTGACGAAACATGCTACCCATGAATTGGTCTATTAACTAATTTACTGCCGTGTGATGTCACCAGGCAGACCAAAACTCCATCCCAGCAAAACAGGGGGACATTTCAGGTGGCCTTTTCAAACAACTGTGACACTAAAAGGGGATTATCATCATTTTCACAATTTCAATGTATTATTCCAACCTCAGTGTGGAAATAAATATATGTATGTATCTATGTATGTAAAGTATGTACGTATGTATGTATGTATGTATGTAAAGTATGTATGTATGTAAAGTATGTATGTATGTAAAGTATGTATGTATGTAAAGTATGTATGTATGTATGTAAAGTATGTATGTATGTATGTATGTATGTATGTATGTAAAGTATGTATGTATGTATGTATGTATGTATGTATGTATGTAAAGTATGTATGTATGTAAAGTATGTATGTATGTATGTATGTAAAGTATGTATGTATGTATGTATGGTATGTAAAGTATGTATGTATGTAAAGTATGTATGTATGTAAAGTATGTATGTATGTAAAGTATGTATGTATGTAAAGTATGTATGTATGTATGTATGTAAAGTATGTATGTATGTAAAGTATGTATGTATGTGTATGTATGTATGTATGTATGTATGTAAAGTATGTATGTATGTAAAGTATGTATGTATGTATGTATGTATGTAAAGTATGTATGTATGTATGTATGTATGTATGGTATGTAAAGTATGTATGTATGTAAAGTATGTATGTATGTAAAGTATGTATGTAAAGTATGTATGTATGTAAAGTATGAATGTATGTATGTATGTAAAGTATGCATGTATGTAAAGTATGTATGTATGTAAAGTATGTATGTATGTATGTAAAGTATGTATGTATGTATGTATGTATGTAAAGTATGTATGTATGTATGTATGTATGTATGTATGGTATGTAAAGTATGTATGTATGTAAAGTATGTATGTAAAGTATGTATGTATGTAAAGTATGTATGTATGTATGTATGTAAAGTATGCATGTATGTAAAGTATGTATGTATGTAAAGTATGTATGTATGTATGTAAAGTATGTATGTATGTATGTAAAGAATCAACAACAAGTGGGACACAATCATGAAGTGGAACGACATTTATTGGATATTTCAAACTTTTTTAACAAATCAAAAACTGAAAAATTGGGCGTGCAAAATTATTCAGCCCCCTTAAGTTAATACTTTGTAGCGCCACCTTTTGCTGCGATTACAGCTGTAAGTCGCTTGGGGTATGTCTCTATCAGTTTTGCACATCGAGAGACTGACATTTTTTCCCATTCCTACTTGCAAAACAGCTCGAGCTCAGTGAGGTTGGATGGAGAGCATTTGTGAACAGCAGTTTCCAGTTCTTTCCACAGATTCTCGATTGGATTCAGGTCTGGACTTTGACTTGGCCATTCTAACACCTGGATATGTTTATTTTTGAACCATTCCATTGTAGATTTTGCTTTATGTTTTGGATCATTGTCTTGTTGGAAGACAAATCTCCGTCCCAGTCTCAGGTCTTTTGCAGACTGCATCAGGTTTTCTTCCAGAATGGTCCTGTATTTGGCTCCATCCATCTTCCCATCAATTTTAACCATCTTCCCTGTCCCTGCTGAAGAAAAGCAGGCCCAAACCATGATGCTGCCACCACCATGTTTGACAGTGGGGATGGTGTGTTCAGGGTGATGAGCTGTGTTGCTTTTACGCCAAACATAACGTTTTGCTTTGTTGCCAAAAAGTTCAATTTTGGTTTCATCTGACCAGAGCACCTTCTTCCACATGTTTGGTGTGTCTCCCAGGTGGCTTGTGGCAAACTTTAAACGACACTTTTTATTGATATCTTTAAGGCTTTCTTCTTGCCACTCTTCCATAAAGGCCAGATTTGTGCAATATACGACTGATTGTTGTCCTATGGACAGAGTCTCCCACCTCAGCTGTAGATCTCTGCATTTCATCCAGAGTGATCATGGGCCTCTTGGCTGCATCTCTGATCAGTCTTCTCCTTGTATGAGCTGAAAGTTTAGAGGGACGGCCAGGTCTTGGTGGATTTGCAGTGGTCTGATACTCCTTCCATTTCAATATTATCGCTTGCACAGTGCTCCTTGGGATGTTTAAAGCTTGGGAAATCTTTTTGTATCCAAATCCGGCTTTAAACTTCTTCACAACAGTATCTCGGACCTGCCTGGTGTGTTCCTTGTTCTTCATGATGTTCTCTGCGCTTTTGACGGACCTCTGAGACTATCACAGTGCAGGTGCATTTATACGGAGACTTGATTACACACAGGTGGATTGTATTTATCATTATTAGTCATTTAGGTCAACATTGGATCATTCAGAGATCCTCACTGAACTTCTGGAGAGAGTTTGCTGCACTGAAAGTAAAGGGGCTGAATAATTTTGCACGCCCAATTTTTCAGTTTTTGATTTGTTAAAAAAGTTTGAAATATCCAATAAATGTCGTTCCACTTCATGATTGTGTCCCACTTGTTGTTGATTCTTCACAAAAAAATAGTTTTATATCTTTATGTTTGAAGCCTGAAATGTGGCTAAAGGTTGCAAAGTTCAAGGGGGCCGAATACTTTCGCAAGGCACTGTATGTATGTATGTATGTAAAGTATGTAAAGTATGTATGTATGTATGTATGTATGTATACACAAAACATTTTTGACTACACTGGACCTTTAATCATTTCATGCACATTTGCACTCGGATGGATGAAAAAAGCAAGGCCATTAATTGATAATGTGTGTTTCTGTCTACATGCCATTAACATGGCCCTTCTGTTTATCTTCCTGTCACTGTGTGTGATTTGTGTGTGTGTGTGTGTGTGTGTGTGTGTGTGTGTGTGTGTGTGTGTGTACGTGTGTGCGTGAGTTTGCGCGTGTGTGTGAGGGTGTTTGAACGTGCCTGCGTGTATGGCCCATGCCGAAGTGTGGCTTGTTTACAAGGGTGAATATTTGTGTTAATATGATACTCATGTCTGATTTATGAAGGCTCATGTCAAACTGAATCTCCAGTAGGATAAAACAAAGATCAGTGTGACCATCTCCAGTAGGATATAAAAGAGATCATTGGCAACTTCCAGTAGGAAAAAACAGATCAGTGTGACTGACCCTCCAGTAGGATAAAACAGAGATCAGTGTGACTAACCCTCCAGTAGGATGTAACAGAGATCAGTGTAACTAACCCTCCAGTAGGATAAAACAGAGATCAGTGTGAATAATCCTCCAGTAGCATATAACAGAGATCAGTGTGACAACCTCCAGTAGGATATAACAGAGCGGTGTGACTAACCCTCCAGTAGGATATAACAGAGACCAGTGTGACTAACCCTCCAGTAGGATATAACAGAGATCAGTGTGACTAACCCTCCAGTAGCATATAACAGAGCTCAGTGTGACAACCTCCAGTAGGATATAACAGAGCGGTGTGACTAACCCTCCAGTAGGATATAGCAGAGCTCACTGTGACTAATCCTCCAGTAGCATTTAACAGAGACCAGTGTGACCAACCCTCCAGTAGGATATAACAGAGATCAGTGTGACTAACCCTCCAGTAGAATATAACAGAGCTCAGTGTGACAACCTCCAGTAGGATATAGCAGAGCTCAGTGTGACTAACCCTCCAGTAGGATTCAACAGAGATCAGTGTGACTAACCCTCCAGTAGGATATGACAGAGATCAGTATGACTAACCCTCCAGTAAGGATATAACAGAGCTCAGTGTGACTAACCCTCCAGAAGGACATAACAGAGATCAGTGTGATTAAACTGCGGCTATCTCAGCCTATTGTTAACATTAGCACATCAATTACTCACTCACCCCCATATCCTCAGGGCACAATATCAGTACAGCCTCCACACAGACATGGATATAGAATAATACCCTGAACCAAAATGGAATATAAGTCAATCAAAACAAATGAAGTATATGTCTTTATATTCTCTGTGTCTGTGTCTCTGTTGTTTTCCCCTCTGACAAGGGATATATTTTTTTTTAAACACAGTGGAGGGTAAAATACACGCTATCCATATTAATCTAGAAATATCCAGAACCTCATCTTATTGGTAACACTGCACAGATGTAACTGTCTTTGTTTGAATGATCCACCAGTGATCAGATAAGATTACAGTATGTATAAATAAGAAGATTATAAAGCTCAAACGACCGTGTGTACACAGGGTGTGTATATCCGTGCTGCTCAGCTGCAGCTGAGTGAAGAGAAGACCTCTGGTTATGAGTCCTCCTACTCCACCCTGTGGTCTGTTCCTGACAGGCTCTTACTGACTAAACAATGGCAGGTAGGGAGAGGAAAGGGAAAGGGGGATACCTTGTCAGTTGTGCAACTGAATGCATTCAACTGAAATGTGTCTTCAGCATTTAACCCAACCGCTCTGAATCAGGAGAGCCAGAGGAAGAGACATGGAGAAAGAGGCAGAAAGGGAGAGACAGAGAGAGAGAGGCAGAGAGAGAGAGGCAGAGAGAGAGAGGCAGAGAGAGAGAGGCTGAGAGAGAGAGGGAGGCGAGTGAGAGATAGAGGCAGGGATGGAGAGAACGAGAGAGGCAGAGAGAGAGGGGCAGAAAGAGAGAAAGAGAGAGAGGCAGAGAGAAAGAGACAGAGGGAGAGACAGGGAGGGAGATACAGGGAGGAAGAGGCAGAGAGAAGAGTCAGAGAGAAAGAGGCAGAGAGAGAGGGACAGAGAGAGAGGCAGAGAGAAAGAGACAGGGAGGGAGAGACAGGGGGGAGAGGCAGGGGGGGAGAGGCAGAGAGAGAGAGGCAGAGACAGAGAGGCAGTGAGAGACAGGGAAGGAGGGACAGGGAGTGAGAGGCAGAGGTGAGCAAGAGGGAGAAAGATTAGAAAGAGGCGAGAGAGAGAGAGAGAGAGAGAGAGAGAGAGAGAGAGGCAGAGAGATGAGCGAGAGGGGGAAAGGTGAGAGAGAGAAAAGAAAAAGAGATGAGAGAGAAAAGAGGAGAGAGGGAGATAGAAGCGAGAGAGACAAATAGAGAAAGAAAGGCACAGAGAAAGGAGAGAGAGCAAGAAAGAGAGAAAAGAGAGAGTGTGTTTTGAACCTGATCTAGCCAGCCCACTATCCAGTATAATCTCTGCCCACTTTATGATTTATAGTGCACAGTCCGGTGAATATTTCATTGTGATACATAGAGGCTAGCTAATATCCCAGGCCCAGTCAGACTGGGGCATTAAGGAGAGGCATGAATACATTGAGGTTGTTACGCCTGGCCTTAATCAATCAGGGCACACAGTGGGTGAAACTGCTAAGAGAAATGCTCTGTTCTCATTACACAGACAAATCATACATAACATTAAGCGTTATAAATGATATACATACCCTGGGTTACTACACCCAACCCTAATGACCAAGAATCGTCCTCCAGGAGGAGAAGATTAGACTAGGCCAATAAAGATTTGAGATGTCTTTTGAATATAAACTGCAAAAAGGTACCGAAAAAAACTCTAAAATGGGATATAGAAAACCACATTCGTCTTCAGCATGTTAATAGGTTTGTATGGCTAAAACACGAGGCTTTGAGACAAGAGAGTCGATTTCCATGTGCCTCCAGAGAAAGCTGGGCCTGTCACCATAATACAAACATTAGAATATTGGGGGAATATACAATGTCATGAATAAAATTATGTTGTTGTCTTATGTTGTTGTCCAAATGAATTCCATTGCATTGCCTGAGAAATCAGCTTTGACAGACAAACACAATTTACGGGCATATTTTTCTGAACAATGATATTATTACGTCCACTCTAAATACCAGTAAATGTCCATCTTGTCTCTCTCTGCTTCACTAAGAGGCTTATGGATGTTACAAACAGAGAGAAAAGGGCCAAGGCTGAGAATCATCACTTGTTCACATCAGATCTCAGAGAATAGGAATGATACCCTATCTATCGTGGAGGAATCTGGAACTGGGAGAACAGATCAGGTATCTTACTGCTGTTGTTCAACCCACTGTAATGTAATAGAAAGATTCCCATTAAGGGCCTGATTAGATGTATAGTACCTGGGAGAGGAGAGAGCAGAACAGCATAGTCCAGTATATAGGTTAAACCTCAGCTCCAGTCCCTCAGTCTACAGTCCAGTATGTAGGTTAAACCTCAGCTCCAGTCCCCCAGTCTACAGTCTAGTATGTAGGCTAAACCTCAGCTCCAGTCTCCCCAGTCTACAGTCCAGTATATAGGTTAAACCTCAGCTCCAGTCCCCCCAGTCTACAGTCCAGTATATAGGTTAAACCTCAGCACCAGTCCCCCCAGTCTACAGTCCAGTATGTAGGTTAAACCTCAGCTCCAGTCCCCCCAGTCTACAGTCCAGTATATAGGTTAAACCTCAGCTCCAGTCTCCCCAGACTACAGTCCAGTATGTAGGTTAAACCTCAGCTCCAGTTTCCCCAGTATGCTCTAACAGCATCTCAACACACAGTTCAGGCTGGTATCACCAGTGTGACTGGGAGCACCAGGAGGCTCCAGCTAAGATCCAGCCTCATCCTGAGCTGCATAGTCATGGTGTCTCCCTCGAGAGCTGAGGAAAAAACTGAAACCTGGAAAAGGTAGCGCAATTTGATACTAAAAATGAAGACGCAGTGCAAAGGTGTGTGTGCATGACTGCAAATGTATTTGATTGTGTGTGTGAGCGTACATCTGTCATATCAGTGTGTGTGTGTGTTTGCTTGTTTATGTGTTTGCTTATGCATGTCTGTCTGTGTGTGTGTGTCTTTATGTGTGATTTCACAAGTAAGTGAGCAGCTGGGAGGATCGCAGCTCATCAAATCTGTCTCACTGGGTGACGTTAATATGGAAAAGCTAAGCTGGTAAAGGATATAAGCAGCTTAGAAAGTACAGTGAACTAAAGTTTACGATTCCCCTGCAGTTTGGAAAACTTAAGTCCTGGAGAGTTGAAATGCACATTCTACATCGTCCTGATCACCTGACAACTGGACTGATTAGAATTTGCATATTGGAAAATAAAAGAAATCAGCATTTCATGTTGTTCCAGTGCCATGACGTTAATTCAAGCATATTGTCTGTAAAAATAATAATGTATGCCTTAAAAATATGGGCACACAATTACTAAATAGTCTTAGTAATTTCAGTCACTAATAAGAAGCTAACTACATCAAGGTCTATGTTTAGATTGACTTCAGTCCTCTCACAACTGTTCTGCTATTTGTAATGGGGTTAGCTACATCAGGAATCAATGCAGTGGCTGGGCCTAACATGGTGAATCACCTCAATTAACTGGGGAACAACATTAAACATCCAATGCAGCCATTTTGATCTAATATCAAATCATTTCTGGGTTACAATTGAGTACTTTAATCTGAAAAAAAAGCTTCTTATCAAAAAGTAATTTCTCAAGGAAGACATTTGCAAGGACTGTCTGGGAGTGGTCTGGGGGGGAGGGGAAAACTGAAACTAGCTGTTATTGGCAGAGAGGTTTGGAACGCTATTTGTTATTGGTCTATTAACGAATTTACTGCCTGGTGATGTCACCAGGCAGTTCAAAACGGTTTTATCAAACAGCTCTTACACTAAAAGGGCATTATCATAATTTTCATAATTTCACAGTATTATTCCAACCTCATAGTGTGGAAAAATATAAAAAATCACAGGAAATCCCATTTTTTACTGCACTGGGCCTTTAAATCAACCTAGTCTCAGTTGTTTTGGGCTCTCATCAGAGGTGTGGACTCGAGTCACATGACTTGGACTCGAGTCAGACTCGAGTCACAAATACAGTATGATGACTTGCAACTCAACTTTGACACCAATGACTTGTGACTTAAACTTGGACTTAAGCCTTATGACTCGAACTGACTTGATACCCTCCCCAAGCCCAAATATTAAAAATGATGCTATTAAGAAAAGTGAGCAGTGCATCAACTCTTCATTTAACAGATTACAGTTTGAATCAGACAGCAGCCAATCAAATTGTGCCAGCTGAGAAGAGGCAGGTGAATTCAGATGGAGCTCTTGGAAAGATGATACCCAAAATTATTATTTTCGGATATAACGACACTGCATCAACAAAAAACGGATTGCAACTTGAAAAACATGCGGGAAGAAAATGACAGACGAAGGTGCAACCATTTCCAACTTTGTTCCACATTTGAAGCTGCTCAAAGAACGGTAAGTCGTGGCTAATAAAGCCAACAGCTGTATATTTTATTACTTTACTGGTGTATCATGTAGGCTAACGTAACGTTAAATCAATGAGCCTCCACACAGTCAGTCAGTGCGCGAACGTGATCATTGCACCCAAGCATGAGCTACAACTGGCTAGGCAGTTGGTACCCTAAATCCTGCCTGATGTTACTGCTGTTCCTGAAACCATTGACAATACTTTAGCCTACTGTAACCACACAGAGAGAGTGTGTGCGTTAAGGTTGGGCGATTGTGTAAAAGCCTACATCGCCCGATTGCGCCCCATAGCGATCCTCAATAGTCGATCATTGTCTTTCTCATGGCTACCCATGTATTTCCATGGAAATATAACATTTATTTGGAAAGTAATACATATATAGATATTTTTAAAAGCATTCATGATTTGCGTAAATGTAATGTACTATTACTCTTGTTAAAAATATGAAATGGTATTATAAGTGATGAAGAGCACTTTATGACTTGTTTAGGACTCGAAACGCAAAGTTTAGGACTTGACTTGATACTTGACGGTCTTGACTTGAGACTTGACTTGGGACTTGAGTGCTAAGACTTACTTGTGACTTGTAAAACAATTACTTGGTCCCACCTCTGGCTCTTATCCTGACTCTTGGCATGGAATAAACCAATATAAACTCTGGATTGAATGAATACATCATTTTTTTATTTTTTTTATTTTACCTTTATTTAACCAGGTAGGCTAGTTGAGAACAAGTTCTCATTTACAACTGCGACCTGGCCAAGATAAAGCAAAGCAGTGTGACACAGACAACAGAGTTACACATGGAGTTAATAATAAGCAAGACAATAACACAATAAACCTGTCAATAACACAGTAGAAAAAAATAAAGTCTATATTCAGTGTTGTAACGTACGTTGTTTGAAGGAGACCAAGACGCCGCGTAATTTGTGGTCATCGTATTTTATTTCAATGAGAAGCAGCAAAAAAAAAAGAAGTGAAGCCAAAACGACCGTACCGTTCCGTTACAAGAGCTGTACAAAAACAAGATCCCACAACATACAGTGGGGAGAACAAGTATTTGATACACTGCCGATTTTGCAGGTTTTCCTACTTACAAAGCATGTATAGGTCTGTAATTTTTGGTCCGAGCTCGTAGAAAATCTTTGGAGGGAGCTGAAAGTCCGTATTGCCCAGCGACAGCCCCGAAACCTGAAGGATCTGGAGACGGTCTCTATGGAGGAGTGGGCCAAAATGCCTGCTGCAGTGTGTGCAAACCTCGTCAAGAACTACAGCAAACGTATGATCTCTGTAATTGCAAACAAAGGTTTCTGTACCAAACAGTAAGTTCTGCTTTTCTGATGTATCAAATGTCATGCAATAAAATGCAAATTAATTACTTAAAAATCATACAATGTGATTTTCTGGATTTTTGTTTTAGATTCCGTCTCTCACAGTTGAAGTGTACCTATGATAAAAATGACATGCTTTGTAAGTATGCAAATCGGCAGTGTATCAAATACTTGTTCTCCCCACTGTAGGTGGGGAAAAAGGCTACCTAAGTATGATTCCCAATCAGAGACAACAATAGACAGCTGCCTCTGATTGGGAACCACACTCAGCCAAACACAAAGAAATACAAAACATAGAATGCCCACCCCACATCACTCCCTGACCTCACCAAATAGAGAAATACAACGGCTCTCTAAGGTCAGGGCGTGACAAGTGTGTGCAAAAGGCATGAGGTGGTAGGCAATAAATAGGCCATAGGAGCGAATAATTACAATTTAGGAGATTAACACTGGAGTGATAAAGGAGCAGAAGATGATGTGCAAGTAGAGATACTGGTGTGCAAAAGAGCAGAAAAGTAAATAAATAAAAACAGTATGGGGATGAGGTAGGTAGATTGGGTGGGCTATTTACAGATGGACATTGGGATAAACAGGAAAGTATCATGTCTCGATATAGGATCAACTAGCAAGGATCTGATCAATATGAACCGGTAAACAGATCTAAAAAACCAACATCCACACTCGGCCAACAGTAAATCTCTCATATAGACTCAGTGCTGCGGTGTCACAGGTTGTCACAGTACACATCATAACACACTGACTACACTATATGACAGATCCATAGTGATCAGTCGTCCAGGAATCAATCACACAAATGGACCCAATACTTCAGCTGAAATGTCATTCAGAATGCTACGTATTACACAGAGAACATTTCCATCATGGTACGTGGATCTGAATTCACATTGGACTCTGGCAGCTGATGGTTTACTGTTTAAGCCTTATAGTTTTATGGATTTCCTGTCTGGACTGTCGGATGTCAGCACTGACCTGAATGTTGACAGTGTCAGAACAGAGGTCCATCGGTGGCCGTTGACTCTGTCACCCATCTTTCTGCCTGACGCCACCCCTCACTGTTCCCCCTCTCCTCTCCCCTCTTTAGCTCTCCTCTCCTCTCCACTCCTCTCCTCTCCTCTCCTCTCCTCTCCTCTCCTCTCCTCTGGCAGCTTTGGTAGGTTCCATTTACCAACACTTCCACCCAATATTCCTCCTGCCATGATAATACCCCCAGTAACAGCCATAACCCCAGCATGCAGCGCTGCTCAATTACAGCCTTCAGGAGGATAGGATTATGGACAGGGATGGCAGGGAAGCAGGGAGGGGGGAAGAGAGGGGGAGAGAGAGAGGGGAGGCAGGCTTTTACTGCCATGAAGGGCTGTAGATGCACAGACAGTCGCAGCGGCAGAACGTAAATCCCAAATAGGCTGTCACCAGCCGACAGCGCACTGAAATGGAGAGAAACACACCAGCACAGTAGAATGGGGAGGAAAGGAGGTGAGGGGGGGGGTTGGAGGGGTGTCTGGGGGGGGGGGGGGGGGGGGGGGGGAAGAGAAGTGGAGGGAGGGTTGGCCAATTTGACTTTTAGAGCTGAGGCGGGAGGCTGAGAGGAAGGGAAACAATGGATGAGAGGGAGGGAAACACAACAGGGAATGGGGGCATTGGTTGGGGTGGTTAGGGTCACAGCTTCAGCTCAAAAACATGTCTACACCTGTGGAGAGTTTGAGCTCAGAAAAATAAGACAGGGGATTTATGCGCCCCCCCCCCCCCCATCCCTTCAGTAGTGAATGCTGATTGAGAGGGTGCTGGCAGGAAGATGAGCAGTAATCAACTCCACATCAGAACAGGCGTTGTGTCACACACTGACCCGGCCAGCCATGCAGGCATCCAGCAGCCAAAACACAAATCTGTGTTTGCAGAGAAGATTACATTTCACCCACAAGTCAATGTTCAGGTCTGTGTGTTTGTCAGAGGGCGCACATCAGTAGACATTTAAACGGCCCACAAAATGTACCATGAAGCGATTGATTATGCTCCATAGAATGTGTGTGAATTGGTTTCATGGTATTTTTTTGGGGGGGTGGGGGGTGGGGGGGGACTCCTATGAATCTGAGGAGTGTTTTGGTACTTAACGCAATACAACTTGAAGTAAGAGAGCATATCAGATGACACTGACAGTCCCTCAATATGTGTTTCTGCCCCCCAAAGAGACAGAGACAGCATCTTCCTCTTGTCTCTATTCCGATGGGAACCTTCATGTTCTCTTGTCAGATTCTGTTTCACTGATTCTCCTGCTGACCCTCTACGGTCCTACTATAGGACACACACACACCAGTGAACTGAGCCACAGAGCCGTTGCCACCAAACCGTGAAGTGGGAAATGAAAACAGAACACAAGCAGATCAACTGAGCTGCCAGTGTCACTGATCAGTGAGTAGGAATGGCTAAAACAACTCAGTTGTCCTGCCCAGTTGGGACTGCAGTGGACTGGGACAACTAAACCCACTGAAGTGTGTCCTCAACAGTCCAGCCAGCATTCAACTAGAACACAAATAAAAGCTGTTTCCTCTACTGATATGCTGTCATAAATGTTACCAGGAAAGTAAGTAGGCCTAATTCCCAGAGAAACTAGTCTGCTGAATCCATCAGTATCTCGCCACACACACACTTTGGAGGGGGTACATTTGCATTCTGGGTAGCTCCTGGCTAAAGGCTGTGTGCTTATGGGAAGCAGAGTCCATGTTGGAACAGCCCTTTAGCCCTGTCCAGCACAGGGCAGCTTGGGAGTCACTAGCAGGGGGTTGAAGAACAGGAAGGTTGGGGTGTTGGGTTGGGGGAGACAGTATCTATTGGCAGGGGGTTGGGGTACAGGGGGTTGGGGTGTGGGGTGTGGGAGACACGATCCACTGACGGGGTTGGGGTACAGGGGGGTTGGGGTGTGGGAGACATGATCCACTGACGGGGCTGGTACAGGGGGGTTGGGGGAGACAGTAACTATTGGCAGGGGGTTGGGGTACAGGGGGGTTGGGGTGTGGGAGACACGATCCGCTGACTGGGTTGGGGTACAGGGGGGTTGGGGTGTGGGAGACACGATCCGCTGACGGGGTTGGGGTACAGGGGGGTTGGGGGAGACAGTATCTATTGGCAGGGGGTTGGTGTACAGGGGGTTCGGGTGTGGGGTGTGGGAGACACGATCCACTGACGGGGTTGGGGTACGGGGTTGATCCACTGACGGGGTTGGTACAGGGGGGTTGGGGGAGACAGTAACTATTGGAGGTTGGGGTACAGGGGGGTTGGGGTGTGGGAGACACGATCCGCTGACGGGGTTGGGGTACAGGGGGTTGGGGTGTGGGAGACACGATCCACTGACGGGGTTGGGGTACAGGGGGGTTGGGGGAGACAGTATCTATTGGCAGGGGGTTGGGGTACAGGGGGCTGGGGTACAGGGGGGTTGGGGTACAGGGGGGTTGGGCGAGGCAGTATCCATTGGCAGGGGGATGGGGTACATGGGGGTTGGGTTGGGCGAGACAGTATCCATTGGCAGGGGGTTGGGGTACAGGGGGGTTGGGGTACAGGAGGGTTGAGGTACAAGGGGATTGGGGTACAGAGGGTTTGGGTTGGGCGAGACAGTATCCATTGGCAGGGGGTTGGGGTACATGGGGGTTGGGTTGGGTGAGACAGTATCCATTTCAGACAGCTTAATTAATCTGCAGATAAAAGGTTCACCCAGCATAGAGCTGGGATTCAAGGAGAGTTACCAAAGTGTGCAGGCCAAGCAACCTTTCCTATTTCCCAGACGGGCGCTCGCTCCTCGCCAAACCAAACAGCAGGACATAAACCCAGTTTGAAGTGGGAGGAGGAACTGGTGCAGCATCTGGCCCCAGCATTTACATGCAAGGGGACAAGATTAATGTTGTGAATTAACTTATCTATGTGAGGAAACTCCGACCTGTGCATTCTAAGGACTTCCAAAGCAACAGTGTCAAGACAAACTCCCACTCTCTCTCTCTTCTTTCTCTCTGTTCCTCCAGGACCCGCAACAGAAGGAAGGACTGAATAATGACACCAAATGAGGGAGGAAAAAGAGTCTGTCTGATGTCAACTGTCTGAAATAGTCTTCCATTTGCTTGTCAACATGGTCTTTGCACAACAGGAGGACACACAGGAAGCCTGGCGCAAGAGTAGTCAGAAGCGCATGACGACATTATCACTATTTTAAATAGGAGACTCATGGAGGATGAGGTCACCAGCATGAGCTGGCCAACTCACTGGTGACTTGTGGAGGTGGGTAAGGAGAGAAGGAGTGAGGGAAGGAGTGGGGGAAGGAGAGAGGGAAGGAGAGAGGGAAGGAGTGACAGGAGAGAGGGAAGGAGAGAGGGAAGGAGTGGGGGAAGGAGTGGGGGAAGGAGTGAGGGAAGGAGTGAGGGAAGGAGTGAGGGAAGGAGAGAGGGAAGGAGTGACAGGAGAGAGGGAAGGAGAGAGGGAAGGAGTGACAGGAGAGAGGGAAGGAGTGAGGGAAGGAGTGACAGAAGTAGAGAGGGAAGGAGTGACGGAAGGAGAGAGGGAAGGAGTGACGGAAGGAGAGAGGGAAGGAGTGACAGGAGAGAGGGAAGGAGTGAGGGAAGGAGTGACGGAAGGAGAGAGGGAAGGAGTGACAGAAGGAGAGAGACAGATGGAGAAAAACAAAAGGAAGGTGAGTTCATCCGTCTAGTGTGAGTAGTGTTGGCACGAGGCTGTCAACAAGGTCATAACAACAAGATTGCTGAAGATGCTCTCTGATGGACTGGTTTAATAATAGAGCAAAGGCTGTGTACTCATTTTAGGCTACTAATAAACTGCCACTTTTTTATTTATTTTATTTTACCTCACTCCGATGTTTCTTGCTTTGAGTTATGGATGGTTATAGAGCATTTCTGCTTCCAACTCACACCCTCAAACACGTAGATCCCCTGAAAGCAGCTCACTTTACAGCCCACTTTCCAGCTCACACCATCAAACACCTATATCCCCTGAACGCAGCTCACTCTCCAGATCCCAATCACCTGAATTCTAATCACCTGTTCACACACCTGTATGTCAGTATCACACACTATTTAGTTCAGTTCTTTGCACCCCATCCCTGTTAGGTATTGTTTGTTTTGTGACACATTTCTTTCTTTCTTTTTATTAATTTAATATATATATATATATATATATATTTTTAACCTTTATTTAACCAGGTAGGATAGTTGAGAAAAAGTTCTCATTTACAACTGCGACCTGGCCAAGATTAAGCAAAGCGACACAAACAACAGTGGAATAAACAAACAATCAGTCAATAATACAACGGAGAAAGTCTGTATACAGTGTGTGCAAATGAGGTAGGATAACGGGGGGTGAGGAAATAAATAGGCCATAGTGGCACAATTATTACAGTATGGCAAATTAAACACTGGAGTGATGTGCAGAAGATGAATGCTTCTACACCTGCATTGCTTGCTGTTTGAGGTTTTAGGCTGGGTTTCTGTACAGCACTTTGAGATATGAGCTGATGTAAGAAGGGCTATATAAATACATTTGATTTGATTTGATTTGAGTGTGCAAGTAGCGGTACTGGGGTGCAAAGGAGCAAAAATAAATAAAATAAATAACAATATGGTGATGAGGTAGTTGGATGGGCTATTTACCGATTGGCTATGTACAGGTGCAGTGATCTGTGAGCTGCTCTGACAGCTGGTGCTTAAAGCTAGTGAGGGAGATATGAGTCTCCAGCTTCAGTGATTTTTGCCGTTCGTTCCAGTCATTAGCAGTAGAGAACTGGAAGGAAAGGCGGCCGAAGGAGGAATTGGCTTTGGGGGTGACCAGTGAAATATTCCTGCTGTAGCACGTGCTGCGGGTGGGTGCTGCTATGGTAACCAGTGAGCTAAGATAAGGCGGGGCTTTACCTAGCAACAACTTATAGATGACCTGGAGCCAGTGGGTTTAGCGACGAATATGAGGCGAGGGCCAGCCAAAGAGAGCATACAGGTAGCAGTGGTGGGTAGTATATGGGGCTTTGGTGACACAACGGATGGCACTGTGATAGACTGCATCCAATTTGCTTAGTAGAGTGTTGGAAGCTTATTTGTAAATGACATTGCCGATGTCAAGGATCGCTAGGATAGTCAGTTTTAAAAGGGTATGTTTTGCAGCATGAGGAAGGATGCTGTGTTGCGAAATAGGTAGCCGATCCTAGATTTAATGTTGGATTGGAGATGCTTAATGTGAGTCTGGAAGGAGAGTTTACAGTCTAACCAGACACCTAGGTATTTGTAGTTGTCCACATATTCTAAGTCAGAACCGTTCCGATGCATTTAGTTGTGCTTGCATTTAAGAGCAGTTGGAGGCCACGGAAGGAGAGTTGTATGGCATTGAAGCTTGTCTGGAGGTTAGTTAAAACCTCTTTGGGCTAGGGGGCAGTTTCCGGAAGTTTGGGTGAATGAGGTACCCAAAGTAAACTGCCTGTTACTCAGGCCCAGAAGCTAGGATATGCATATAATTGGTAGTATTGGATAGAAAACACTGTAAAGTTTCCAAAACGGTTAAAATAATGTATGTGAGTATAACATCACTGATTTGGCAGGGGAAAACCCGAGGACAATCCATCCAGAATTTTTTTTCAGCTCATCATTGATTTCTATGGCAATGGGAATATAAAATGAATACCTCCCAGATTGCAGTTCCTATGGCTTCCACTAGATGTCAGCAGTCTTTAGAAAGAGTTTCAGGCTTGTTTATGGAAAAATAAGCTAGAATTTGTAGTTTTAGTAAGTGACTCCCATTTTGGCTGTAGTGTTTGTTGCGCTTTCCGGTGAGGAAGCGTTATTTATCTCCGGAAATGGTCTCGGTATCCTCCGTCTTAAATTTGATCATTTATTTACATATTAGTGTACCTGAGGATTGATTAGGAATGTTGTTTGATATGTTTGGAAGAAGTTTATTGGTAACTTACGGGATTCATTTGTATGCATTTCGAATGAGGGAAACCGGTGATTTACTGAGTCAAGCTCGCCAATGAAACTGACTTTTTTGGGATATAAAGAAGGACTTTATCGAACAAAATTACCATTTGTTAGGGATCTGGGACACTTGTGATTGCAACCAGATGAAGATTTTAAAAGGTAAGTGATTCATTTTATCACTATTTCTGACTTCCGTGACGCCTCTGCTTGGTTGGAAATGTATGTAATACTTTTGTGTGCGGTGCGCTGTCCTCAGATAATCGCACGGTGTGCTTTTGCCGTAAAGCCTTCTTGAAATCTGATTAACAAGAAGTTAAGCTTTTAAATGATGTATGACACTTGTATTTTCATTCCTGTTTAATATTACAATTTTTGAAATTTGAATTTTGCGCTCTGCAATTTCACCGGATGCTGTCGAGGTGGGACGCTGCATCCCAATGATCCGTAAGAAGTTAACACAGTGTCCAAAGAAGGGCCAGAAGTATACAGAATGGTGTCGTCTGTGTAGAGGTGGATCAGAGAATCGCCAGCAGCAAGACGAACATCATTGATGTAGACAGAGAAAAGAGTCGGCCCGAGAATTGATCTCTGTGGCACCCCCATAGATACTGCCAGAGGTCCAGACAACAGGCCCTCCAATTTAACACGCTGAACTCTGTCAGAGAAGTAGTTGGTGAACCAGGCGAGGCAGTCATTTGACAAGCCAAGGCTGCTGAGTCTGCCGATAAGAATGTGGTGATTGACAGAGTCAAATGCCCTTGCCAGGTCGAGGCGGCAGGGTAGCCTAGTGGTTAGAGCGTTGGACTAGTAACCGGAAGGTTGCAAGTTCAAACCCCCGAGCTGACAAGGTACAAATCTGTCGTTCTGCCCCTGAACAGGCAGTTAACCCACTGTTCCCAGGCCGTCATTGAAAATAAGAATTTGTTCTTAACTGACTTGCCTGGTTAAATAAAGGTAAAATAAAAAAAAAATAAAATAAAAAAACAGCTGCACAGTTTTGTCTCTTATCGATGGCGGTGTCGTGTCTTTACTATCATTAAATTAAAGACTTATTTTTTATCAAAGATTCTCTGTAACTAGTATTACACGATCAAACTGATTAATCATGTAACTGTAATTAACTAGGAAGTCGGGGCACCAAGGAAAATATTCAGATTACAAAGTTATAATTTCCTAAAATACCTTTTCAGATATTTTCATATCTGATCCATAGTCTTCTGATTCATGAATTATTTACTTTACCTCACGTTAGTTACCTCACTGATAACTATAACAATTGAAATACTAATCTTTTGCACATGAACGCTCACTCATTCGGGAACAATTGCAATCAATATATATATTTACGCTCAGTGTGTTGTCTTGATCGCTGTTGGAGAGTTTGTCGGCAGTTGTCGTTCTTTGCGTTCAATGATACCGAATTCCTAGCTGCAGACTAGTAATTAATATCAAAGACTTGTTCTTATTCTGTCAGTATCGATAGTCGAAGAGTTTAACCACGTGGTATGGTTAAAAGATTCAGCAATGGTCTACAACCTTTGTACTCCCGTGATTGAGAGAAACATTGTCTGGTGATAATTTCTCAAAGTTGGGTTTTATTCGGAATTGCAGAAAAGGGCTGTCCCAGGATGCCTGACCCTAACTGGGCTCAGGGGCGGTCCTCTGATTTAGTTAAACTCAAAAGGGAATTGGAGTTTCCTTCATTTAACAGTCCAAAATCACATCACACAATTTTACAAACAGTATCATACTCACTCATTCATTTTATACAACAATTAGATGTAAACCTTATATCTGAGGCTATTATATAAACAGCGTTGTGGCAATGTGGCCACACCGTCTCCCATGAGCTTCCCCAAAATGTAACAAACGGACCAGTTCATAGCTGGATTCTTCACTGATCTTTTATACCTTGTCCAGAACATGAAATTTCTTCAGACCTCAAGTTCTGTGAGGTGGAAGAAATTCCTTTGTTCTCTATGAAAATTCACTCTGTCTCTTATACTGTGTGGCCATGAGGCAGGGTCTTCTCAGGAATTTACGACCTCTCTCTGACCACAGCAGCCTAGTTGAAGGAGGCAAGGGGAGGCAGGGAGAGGGGGATGGGCTTGCTGTACCCAAAGAGGGCAACGTCATGACAGCAGTTATGATATCGTTTGATATCAGCATGGCTGAGGTGCACCCATGACCAGCTCGGAAACCAGATTGCATAGCGGAGAAGGTACGGTGGGATTCGAAATGGTTGGTGATCTGTTTGTTAACTTGGCTTTCAAAGACCTTAGAAAGGAAGGGTAGGATAGATATACTGTAGGTCTGTAGCAGTTTGTGTCTAGAGTGTCTCCCCCTTTGAAGAGTGGGATGCTTTCCAATCTTTGGGGATCTCAGACAATACGAAAGAGAGGTTGAACAAGCTAGTAATAGGGGTTGCAACCATTTCGGCAGATAATTTTAGCAAGAGAGGGTCCGGATTGTCTAGCCCTGCTGATTAGTGGAGGTCCAGATTTTGCAGCTCTTTCATAACATCAACTATCTGGATTTGGGTGAAGGAGAAATGGGGGAGGCTTGGGCAAGTTGCAGTGAGGGGTGCAGGGCTGTTGACCGGGGTAGGGGTAGCCAGGTGGAAAGCATGGCAGTCGTAGAAAAATGCTTATTGAAATTCTCAATTATCGCGAATATATCAGAGGTGACAATGTTTACAAGCCTCAGTGCAGTGGGCTGCTGGGAGGAGTTGGACTTTACAGTGTCCCAGAACTTTTTGGAGTGAGTGCTACAGGATGCAAATTTCTGTTTGAAAAAGCTAGCCGTTGCTTTTCTAACATCCTGTGTATATTGGTTCCTAACTTCCCTGAAAAGTTGCATATCGAGGGGGCTATTCACTGCTAATGCAGTACGCCACAAGATATTTTTGTGCTGGTCAAGGGCAGTCAGGTCTGGAGTGAACCAAGGGCTATATCTGTTCCTGGTTCTATATTTTTTTTAACTTCTTGATTCTACTTGAGACGCATATGTCAGAGCTTGCGGTAGGAATCTGGAGATATGGAGAAAAATAAGTCCGATTTGCTCTGGTTTGAGTCGCGCTGTGCAGACTGGCGAGAGTTGTCCAGGCTAAAGGTAGCTGATTACCGCTAGCAGTGGCTAGCTGACTGCTAGCTAGTAACTAGTTAGCTGGCTAGCTTCTGTTGTGGATTCCGGTTCAGAGGACGGATCAGCAGGGCTCCGTGTAGTAAACCAGGCTATTTGGCAAAATAGGTATAGTGGTCAAAGAATTTGTCCGATGGGCCTCTTAAGCTAACAGTCCGATGTGCTCTAGACAGCTAGCGGGCCGCGGCTAGCAGGCTATTGGGTGGGCATTCAGGGGACGTCGCGAAACAGGAGTCAGTTGAAAAAAAACCTTGGGCGGAATTACGTTGTTAGCCCAGTCGTGATGGGTCGGCGGGGGTCCAGGTATTGTAGCCAAAGGAGTGGCTGATGGGCCTCTTCGGCTACCCGAAAGATGGCTCTAGCAGTGGCTAACTGACTACTAGCTAGTAGCCATTTAGCTGGCTAGCTTTAGATGGGGGTTCAGGTTCTTATGTATAAAAAAATAGCAGATCCGTAACACATTGGGTGAGGCGGGTTGCAGGAGAGTATATTCAGTCCGTAGATGGAAAGTGATATTAAAATAAATACAAAATATATACGAAAAAAACCAAGGAAAAACAATATTTACACGGGACAAGATAAAACACACGTCCGACTGCTACGCCATCTTGGAATCAGCGATAGCAGACCGCCCCCCCCACACAAGTCCCCCAGACTCACTCCATGTCTTTCAGAGCTCTGGGTTTCCTGTGAGTTACTCCTCCCGTATATGGTAGTTTTTGCCTGCCTCACTAATGACTCCTTTTGCCTATTCCCTGCCTGTACTTCAGCCTATTCAATTTCCTGTTATCTACCTATTGCCTGATCTCCCTGACTACGTTACTAGCCTTTTCCCTGCCTGTACTGTTGCCCTCTTGGACCACTGTGTATGACCTCCTGCCTGCCCCTGGACCCAGCTACCTGCCTCCTCCTGTGTATGACCTCCTGCCTGCCCCTGGACCTAGCTACCTGCCTTCTCCTGTGCTCCTTTGCAATAAACACCTGCTGTGCCCTGCGCTTGAAACCAGCTCTCATCTCCCCTCTTGTTCAATACAATTTACACCCACTTCCTTCAACTCCCGAGGTGAGTCAAAAGCCAAGCCAACACACAACAACAGAGCTGCAGGTGAAGAAATGAAACAGGAAGAGGCACAAAGGAACCAGGACCTTTCAACCCACCAGGATCCCTGCCTAACAGAGACAGAGACGGCACCTTTCGGTACCATCTCCAAAAGCTCTGCTCATTACTCGGGGAAGCAGCTGACTATACTGGGCCCAGATCCCCTGGCAATGGAGATGCTCACAGAGACAACCTGCCATGGAGACCATTAGAGCTGGTCTGGAGGAGACATGGAGACAGAGCCAGCCCAGTCCAGTCCAGCGTACTGTGCTGTAGTCTACATGCAGGTCTGTTTCAACACAGACACAATATGACTGCAGAGTGTCTTCTGTATGTTCTGTGATGTGAGACTGATGTGATCTGAGACTGAGGCTGATGTGTTGATTCAGTGTCAGGAAACTGGATATGTGTTTCTTATGCCACACGGAGAGTTTTGTATGCATACAGTATACACACATGTACACTGATGCACATACACATACAGGTACGTACCTCTACCACACTGTACTGTACCTTTAACTTCCTTCCTAGCCCTGTTGACGTCCTCTCTGCTTAAACACACCCGTGGCTGAGCTTCAGCAGGCCTTTTTACATTATTGAATAGCATGGATTTTAATAGAAACACTAAAGCATCCCCTGGTGACTGCCTCCTTTACTCATAGAGCTCCTATTATCCAATCAACAGCCTCTCCATGGTTCTCCATGCTCCAGGTCTCATATTATCCAACCACCAGCCTCTCCATGGTTATCCATGCTCCAGTGCTCATATTATCCTACCACCAGCCTCTCCATGTTTCTCCTTGCTCCAGGTCTCATATTATCCAACCACCAGCCTCTCCATGGTTCTCCATGCTCCAGGTCTCATAATATCCAACTAACAGCCTATCCATGGTTCTCCATGCTCCAGGTCTCATATTATCCAACCACCAGCCTCTCCATGGCTCTCCATGCTCCAGGTCTCATATTATCCAACCACCAGCCTCTCCATGGTTCTCCATGCTCCAGGTCTCATATTATCCAACTAACAGCCTATCCATGGTTCTCCATGCTCCAGGTTCTCCAACCACCAGCCTCTCCATGGTTCTCCATGCTCAGGTCTCATAATATCCAACTAACAGCCTATCCATGGTTCTCCATGCTCCAGGTCTCATATTATCCAACCACCACCCTCTCCATGGCTCTCCATGCTCCAGGTCTCATATTATCCAACCACCAGCCTCTCCATGGTTCTCCATGCTCCAGGTCTCATATTATCCAATCAACAGCCTCTCCATGGTTCTCCATGCTCCAGGCCTGTATATACTTATATATGCATTACAGGACTTGCTAAAAAGGTGACTTGGTTAAGTATGTGAGGTGTTTTCATCTTTTTGAGTGCAACGTGTATGTGTGTGCATACTGTATATGAGCGTGTGTGTTCATGTGTGTGTACTTGTGTGTGTATTGTGTATGTGTACATGTGTATGTGTACATGTGTATGTACTTGCGGGGGGGGGGGGGGGGGGGGGGGTGGGTTTACAGATGACTAATGAAATGCAACTCCACCCTGTCCTCAGATCCCAGTATCTGGGTCAGGATCATGTTTCAGCAGGAGATGGATCTTCCATGTGGCCTCCACAGACAAGATGGATGCTCCATGTTGCCTCCACAGACAAGATGGATCCTCCATGTTGCCTCCACAGACAAGATGGATCCTCCATGTTGCCTGCACAGACAAGATGGATCCTCCATGTTGCCTCCACAGACAAGATGGATCCTCCATGTTGCCTCCACAGACGAGATGGATCCTCCATGTTGCCTCCACAGACGAGATGGATCCTCCATGTTGCCTCCACAGACAAATGGATCCTCCATGTTGCCTCCACAGACGAGATGGATCCTCCATGTTGCCTCCACAGACAAGATGGATCCTCCATGTTGCCTCCACAGACGAGATGGATCCTCCATGTTGCCTCCACAGACGAGATGGATCCTCCATGTTGCCTCCACAGACAAGATGAGGGCTGACACTAAGGATTCTAGTCTGAAATATGAATTTGTTGGGACACACTACATATTCCCAGAAATGGTGTACTTTCTCTCTTTCTCTCTTTCTTTCTGTCTGTCTGTCTGTCTGTCTGTATGTCTGTCTGTCTGTCTGTCTGTCTGTCTGTCTGTCTCTCTGTCTGTCTGTCTGTCTGTCTGTCTGTCTGTCTGTATGTCTGTATGTCTGTCTGTCTGTCTGTCTGTCTGCGTGTGAGCATGTGTGGTGTGTGTCTGTGTACTGTACAGATACCAGAGAGGGAAGAAGTGAGAAAATAGCGAAGGATTCTGGGAATAGAATTAGCCAGGAGGAGAGACATGGTCAGGTGACTGTGATGCACATATAAAGGTTCTCACCGCTATTTTAACGTCTGTCCCTGGAGTTGGATATCCCTCCCTGCTTACATTCTCTTCCCGGATGTAAATATTATCCCACGGTCAGGCAACCCGCCTGCTTTGTGGGTAAAATAGCGCCCCCATGGAGCTTTAATATTGAAAAGATGTGTACCGTCATAAAACACAAACTGACAATTTAATTATATGCCAATGTGTTTGATGAATAGCAATGGAACCCATGCATCTAATCTCACATTTAACAACGAAATCAATAGCTGCATTAATCACGCTCCAGCAAGTCATTACCACACAGCGTGAAAAATATAAATATGAAACCTGATATGAATTACAGAAGAAGGCAGGGTGGCTGGCAGGTGTTCTGGGGAAAGCCTGGCAGCTCCACTGTAACAGGGTGAGATCTATTTTGTGTTGGGTGTAACTTTGAATCAAGGATTAATTTGGCATCAGGCGTAAATCCTGCTAACTTTTTGTTCAGGGACCTATTTAGACAAGGTGCTCTTTAGCAAATTTAATTTGCTCTGTCTTTTTCAGAACAAGACACGCACACACACACACACACACACACACATACACACACACACACACACACACACACACACACACACACACACACACACACACACACACACACACACACACACACACACACACACACACACACACACACACACACACACACACACACACACACACACACACACACATACATACATACACACACACACACACACACAGAGAGGGCCAGGCCGTAGAAAAGACAGGGGATGGAAAAAACACACATTCTTAATGTAAATACAGATGCATTAATAAACAGCTTGTTGGGCAGAGACAGAAACATAGACAACAAGTCTTTAAAACATGCCTAATCCATGAACTTCCAGAATAGTGATTACATTTCCAAAACTCCACACACTTTAAGGAATAGCACTATAAGCCTGTAAGTAGAGTGAGTTAAGCAGTTACATTATTTCCTCACAGGATCCATTCTAATCCCTTTCCCCATAACCTACAGAATGCTGAATTAGGACAGAAAATAATACCTCCGCAATCCATGAATATCTCCCCACATGTGACCCTTTTCTGGAAGCTAGACGTATGTCACACGTCACTACTTCACAAGACACGCATTTGAAAGTAAAACACTTTTTTTTTTTTTTACAAAATGTGTTTTTTGGGGCAGAAATGCCTTCTGGAACATGTGAACTTTCATATTCCTTAATAACAAACTTGTATTCCGTCTGTATATACGTATAAAAAAAACACAATTTAAAATGTTGCTACATAAGCCTGAGTCAAGGAGGTGGGTCACAAATAGTCCTACTATAGGAAGAGATGTCACTTCCACTACCCGGCAGAGCAACGTCAAAGGGGGAATAAATAGGTAGGACATGCTTAGTTCGTCTCAAGTTGCTCTTTATATGTTCTCTCTCTCTCTCTCAATTCAAATCAATTCAATTTAAGGGCTTAATTGGCATGGGAAACATATGTTAACATTGCCAAAAGCAAGTGAACTAGATAATAAACAAATGTGAAATGAACAGTAGAAATTAACAGGTAACATTACACTTTATTAAAGTTCCACAATAATAAAGACATTACTAATGTCATATTATGTGCAAATAGTACAAAATAAGTACAAAAAGGATAATAAATAAACATACATTTGGGTTGTATTTGGTTGTATATTGTAACATACACAGATGATGCAATCTCTATTGCACTCCACACTGCCCTTTCCCACCTGGACAAAAGGAACACCTATGTGAGAATGCTATTCATTGACTACAGCTCAGCGTTCAACACTATAGTGCCCTCAAAGCTCATCAATAAGCTAAGGACCCTGGGATTAAACTCTGGAACTGGATCCTGGACTTCCTGAAGGACCGACCCCAAGTGGTAAGGATAGGTAACAACACATCCGTCACGCTGATGCTCAACACAGGGGCCCCTCAGGGGTGCATGCTCAGTCCCCTCCTGTAATCCCTGCTCACTCACTCATGACTGCATGGCCAGGCATGACTCCAACACTTTCATTAAGTTTGCAGATGACACAACAGTGGTAACCCTGATCATAGACAACGACGAGACAGCCTGTAGGAGGAGGTCAGAGACCTGGCCATGGGTGCAGGATAACAACCTCTCCCTCAACGTGATCAAGACAAAGGAGATGATTGTGGACTACAGGAAAAAGAGGACCGAGTCCGCCCCCATTCTCATCGCCGGGGTTGCAGTGGAGCAGGGTGAGAGCTTCAAGTTCCTTGGTGTCCACATCACCAACAAACTAACATGGTCCAACCAGAACAAGACAGTCGTGAAAAGGGCATAACAAAATCTATTCCCCCTCAGGAGACTGAAAAGATTTGCCATGGGTCCTCAGATCCTCAAAAGGTTCTACAGCTGCACCATCGAGAGCATGTGGTTGCATCACTGCCTGGTATGGCAATTGCTCGGCCTCCGACCGCAAGTCACTACAGAGGGTGGTGCGTACGGCCCAGTACATCACCAGGGCCAAGCTTCCTGCCATCCAGGACCTCTAAACCAGGCGGTGTCAGAGGAAGGCCCTAATCATTTTCAAAGACTCCAGCCACCCTAGTCATAGACTGTTCTTTCTGCTACTGCACGGTAAGCGGTACCGGAGCTCCAAGTCTAGGTCCAAGAGGCTTGTACAGCTTCTACCCCCAAGCCATAAGATTCCTGAACATCTAATCAATTGGCTACCCAGACTATTTGCATTGCCCCCCCCCCCCCCTCTTTTACACCGCTGCTACTCTCTGTTATCATCTATGCATAGCCACTTTATGTGCCCCCGCACATTGACTCTGTATCAGTTCCCCCCTATATATAGTCTCGCAATTCTTATTTTACTGCTGCTCTTTAATTACTTGCTACTATTAAAGGTGACTATTAAAATGTATTTTCACTTGATTTTGATATTTACAATGTTGCTTGCCTCGCTCTCTCTCTCTCTCTCTCTCTCTCTCTCTCTCTCTCTCTCTCTCTCTCTCTCTCTCTCTCTCTCTCTCTCTCTCTCTCTCTCTCTCTCTCTCTCTCTCTCTCTCTCTCTCAGTATGGGAGATGAGCATTTTCATTAACTTCAACATAATCAGATGATGAAGCATTAATGGTTCCACAACAGAAGAAATAGGCCAGCCACCCATATTTCTCAACAAATCTAATATTGGTGAGGGCAGAAACCTGCCTTCTCTCCCTGCAGGTGAGGTGGAGCTGGATGGAAAACGCTCTCACACGTCTGCATTCTAAACACATCAAGGCAGGCGTATGCTAAAAAGTATTTTGGAAGCTCTGTAAGTACTGACAGCCTCCTACTCAATTGTTTTCTGTTTTTAGCAAACCTCCCCTGTCAGGGAGTCAGAGGAATGCAAAGAGGAGGGAATTAGGATGCCCCATCTACTGGAGGCAATGTGTACTGCATCCATAGTAATCAGGAAGTCCGATCCTCTGGCGGGAGAGAGAAGACTCTCTTCCACTGCCTGCTGTTACATTGCTAACACATATGTACGCTAAAGATGTGTATAGATGATACGATTTGAACAAAAATACTTTAACTAATCTGATTTCAATGTGAAGAACATCATAATCTGACCATGCTTCTCTTTATTATTTATTCATGACGCCTTTGTTTACTTCTACACTGCATGACATAAGATTAAAGTGTTCTTGATGATACCAACAACACATACTGGAACATTCCATCCTGACATTATTATACCATGCTAATTCAAACGCAATATCATTATCTTTAGAAGATTGCAAGATTATACAGGATTTTCAAGAAAGATTGCCTACGCAGCAATTAAATTACACATCTGTTAAATATTGCTTTTCATTTAAAGTCAACATGACCCAGTTACATGAAACATTACAGATATATATATGCAACTTTTCAAAATTAAATTTCTGAACCAGGATTTTCTTTTTACAATCTAATTGACCCCATGTCTCAACACATATTGGTCTAGGGCAAGGAGAGAGTGTTCAAAAGGTACTTTCCAATTAGGTGTTCATTCGTCACACCCCCTCCTACTTTAATTAAATGTAGCACATCAGTGGGAGATGTAAAATGTGGGAGTATTGGTGTGATTATGTTTCCTGTCAAGTGGAGGCCTCTCCTGGCCCACAACACAACAGACCCATGCCCTATAAAGGCTGGCTCCTCGTGGTATCACAATTTACCCCTAATCCTTCTGCCTATCAGATTTTTATATTTTTTTGTAATTGCCTTTTAAATTACGTGAAATTAGTGCTTACCTAAGTCAAATTATCATGGTTGCTGTGTGGATAATGGGCGGCTGTGATGATAGGCTGGTTCAAGAGCTCATTAATTAGTGTGTTGCCGGGGTGTTGCTAGGGATGGGTGTCACCGGGGAGGACTGAGCTTCAGGATGGGGAGACTGGGATGATACTGGGGAGGGTTCCAGGGCTCCAGGGTGGGGAGACTGGGATGATACCAGGGAGGACTGGGCTCCAGCGCTCCAGGGTGGGGAGACTGGGATGATACCAGGGAGGACTGGGCTCCTGGGTGGGGAGACTGAGATGATACCAGGGAGGACTGGGCTCCAGGGTGGGGAGACTGGGATGATACCAGGGAGGACTGGGCTCCAGGGTGGGGAGACTGGGATGATACCAGGGAGAACTGGACTCCAGGGTGGGGAGACTGGGATGATACCAGGGAGGACTGGGCTCCAGGGTGGGGAGACTGGGATGATACCAGGGAGGACTGGGCTCCAGGGTGGGGAGACTGGGATGATACCAGGGAGGACTGGGCTCCAGGGTGGGGAGACTGGGATGATACCAGAGAGGACTGGGCTCCAGGTAGGGGAGACTGGGATGATACCACAGAGGACTGGGCTCCAGGGTGGGGAGACTGGGATGATACCAGGGAGGACTAAGCTCCAGGGTGGGGAGACTGGGATGATACCAGAGAGGACTGGGCTCCAGGGTGAGGAGACTGGGATGATACCAGGGAGGACTGGGCTCCAGGGTGGGGAGACTGGGATGATACCAGAGAGGACTGGGCTCCAGAGCTCCAGGGTGGGGAGACTGGGATGATACCAGGGAGGACTGGGCTCCACGGTGGGGAGACTGGGATGATACCAGAGAGGACTGGGCTCCAGAGCTCCAGGGTGGGGAGACTGGGATGATACCAGAGAGGACTGGGCTCCAGGGTGGGGAGACTGGGATGATGCCAGAGAGGACTGGGCTCCAGGGTGGGGAGACTGGGATGATACCAGAGAGGACTGGGCTCCAGGGTGGGGAGACTGGGATGATACCAGAGGACTGGGCTCCAGGGCTCCAGGGTGAGGAGACTGGGATGATACCGGGGAGGACTGGGCTCCAGGGTGGGGAGACTGGGATGATACCAGAGGACTGGGCTCCAGGGCTCCGGGGTGAGGAGACTGGGATGATACCGGGGAGGACTGGGCTCCAGGGTGAGGAGACTGGGATGATACCAGAGAGGACTGGGCTCCAGGGTGGGGAGACTGGGATGATACCAGAGGACTGGGCTCCAGGGTGGGGAGACTGGGATGATACCAGAGGACTGGGCTCCAGGGCTCCGGGGTGAGGAGACTGGGATGATACCGGGGAGCGGTAGATTGAGATTCTGGGCTTTAAAGTACTTTAACGGACTACTTAAGTCGCTTTTTGGCGTATTTGTACTTTACTTTACTATTTATATTTTTCACAACTTGTACTTTTTCTTAGCTATATTCCTAAAGAAAATAATGTACTTTTCACCCCATACATTTTCCCTGACACCCAAAGTACTGGTTACATTTTGAATGCTTAGCAGGACAGGAAAATGGCCCAATTCACACACTTTTCAAGAGAACATTCCTGGTCATCCCTACTGCCTCTGTTCTGGCGGACTCACTAACCACAAATGCTTTGTTTGTAAATAATGTCTGAGTGTTGGAGTGCTCCCCTGGCTATCCGTAAATACATTTTTACAAAATTTACATTTTGCATTTTATTATATATAATTAATTTCAAATGATTTCTACATTTACTTTTGATACCTAAGTATGTTTTTGCACTTATATTTACAATCAATACCTAAATCTATTTAAAACCACTTTTAGATTTTTTTCTCAAATAGTATTTTACTAGGTGACTTTCACTTTTACTTGAGTCATTTTCTATGGAAGTATCTTTACTTTTACTCAAGTATGACAATTTGGTACTTTTTCCACCACTGATTATGGGTTTGCACATACTTTAGGATAACCTATTTATTCTGATGTTCAGATTACACATAACTGAATCTGTCACTGTAAATAGGTGGAGGATGACAAATCTCTGGGTTAGAGGCATGTCTCAGAGACAGGGATGATAGACCGTTTCCTGACTCTGATCCCGAGCCGGCTGCTCCTATTTCATATTTTATATTTATATTCATATTCAGTTAAGAACAAATTCTTATTTACAATGACGGCCTACCCTGGCCAAACCCTAACTCAGACAATGCTGGGTCAATTGTGCACCGCCTTATGGGACTCCCAATCACGGCCGGTTGTGATACAGCCTGGAATCAAACCAGGGTCTGTAGTGACGCCTCTAGCACTGAGATGCAGTGCCTTAGACCGCTGCGCTACTCGGGAGCCCTATATGAAAAGTATCATAGCAACAACAGACGGTTAGTTGTTAACCACATTCTACTGTACATACAGTACGATGACTACCAAAGTCCAACAGTGTATTAACATCATCCATGCACAACTATCATGTTAATGATCTTTTGACTTTTACATTATGCACCACATAGATCCATATTATGTCTCTCCAAGTTGATGAGTTGATAGAATGTATCATTTGACTGGTCGTTTCATTAAATGTATTAATATTCACATATGTTTTAATTACTCTTTGTTTGTGTAAGGACTATTTGTTTGCTTACATCATAATGTTATCAATAACAAACCAAAATACAGCCTATTAATGCTGACCCCTACCTACTATGTACAGGTTATGAGCAGCGTGAATAGCCTTGGTGTAAACAGTGATACAGACACATCAGGTCCCAGTCTCACACAGCAGGCTTATCAAGCTCCTCCATACTACAGCACCAGCTCTCCTCACTCATCCCCATGGCAACTAGGCTGCTGTTTATCCTAATCACTTTGAGTTAACCTTGATATGAAATGGAGCCCTAGGGACCACTCAACACTTTAGTGGCATCTTCTGAAGACAACCCCCATTTCCAATAATAGCCATACAAGACAACGCTGTCTGAATATTATGGGAGACGGGAGATAAATGTGGAGAAAGAGCCTGACAAAGACAAGTTAAAAAGACATGCAGCGAAGAGAGAGATTCAGAGGAGGGACTGAAGTGACAGCTGCAGGATGCTGTCAGGGAGAGGACAATCAACCACTCCATTTCAGAAAACTCAGCCTTTACTTTTCAGAATCATGTTTTCCTCCTCATTTCCGTATTCAAGGTTAAGTGCAGGACACAGGCCATAACCACAATCTCGACATAATTGCACTGGCCCATTAATGACACTGTAGTTGTTTTGTGTTGTATAATCATCATGATGTGTATCATACATTAATTTCTCATGTTACTTTTCTAACATGTTTATACAAACATAGCAAGCCGTCTTCTCTGGAGTAAGATTGAAAACAATTAGCAACGCCCCTCCATCCCTCACCTCGACCTCCACCCCTACCTCTACACCTACCTCTACCCCTATATCTACCCCTACCTCTACCCCTACCTCTACCTCTACCTCTACCCCTACCTCTACCTCTACCCCTACCTCTACCCCTCCCCCACAGCTCCTCAGTATTCAGCTCATCGTGGTGCTAATGATCATAAATGCAAAACAAGAAGTCTCCCCAGCACTTAACCCAATACATCAAAGTTAGAACCGTGATCCATGAGAGGAGTCAGAGACACCACGCTCCCCCTTTCTTTTGTCTCATTAGCCATTCCCTGGATAGCGCAGGCTTTGACACTATCAATTATTATTAGTTAGGTAAATAGGTTTCTAAATATGATGAACTATATTGTACATGCGTAATGAGGGGATTATGACTCTGAAAACGCTCTCATGGAATGATGGTGGAATTGCTCTGCAGACACAGTCATCAATCGGTAGTTTCAGAAATATTCACACAAACAGAAAAAAACCTCACCATGACTAATGGTTGTGCCCAGGGAGATTGGATATTGCAATGTGTTTTATGGAGGTGTTTTGTTGGGGGCCACTGAGCACATTTAAAAGGCTGCTCTGGTAGAAGATTTGTTCTGGTGGAGGGAGAATGAGCTGACCTATCCCCATTTTATAGAGCCTTCAGGATCCAGCCTGGCTAATTATTACTGAACCTGGGAGCACTGGGGAGCACTGGGGCTCTGGGGAGTGCTGGGGCACTGGCCACCCTAGTCACCTCTGGCCTCTATTGGCCCCTATGGCCTCTCTCCCTTCATTAAACCTAATGGAGCTGGCCCGGTATGGAGCTGCCACCATAACACAACAGAAAACACACAGTACATCCTCTTCTACATGGAGAAGAGCTGTAGACATTAAGAGTAGGGGCTGACACTGAGCAGGTGAGTATAGTATGTAAGATGAAACCTTACAAACATAGTGCACCATACAATACGTGACATAATAATGGCATATGAAAGCCACAATGGTATGGCATACTGTATCATTGTCATATTTCCATTAGATCCATCTGTTCTGATGGAGCCAGTGTATAACATCACATGTAGAAATAGAAGACTTTGTCAGATCATATTCCACAGCTACGGTAGAGCTCTTTGTCAGCCACCAGAGCAGTTATCACCTCCAGATATGACAAATCAATGTTTCACCAGTTTTGGGCACATATGTACACACGACCACAACATAAATCAGGTAAGTAATGCAGGATATAGATCGGAACTGCTGGAGCAAGTGAGCTCTCTGAAATCACAGACCGCAATAGAATGTGTGCACTTTGAATACAAAACATCTCAATGGTTTTGCTTGCGAGCCAATTTTCTACCACACCAAAAAGCCCTGCAACACTGATGACTCAACCCAGTGGAAGATAACATCATTCTGCTCCAACCTGACGCTGAAATTCATAAGCAAATAAACTCAATTAAATCCATTTCTAGTCTAGAAATATGAGACAATGAATGCTTAATCACCAAATTACAGAGAACCAACTGAACGCCCACCATCTGACAGACGTGAAATATAATATGTCTGGTATAAAGATGCTCCACTCCAGTGTTTTGATAAAGTAGAGCCTCTGTTCATAACCCATGGATTATAACTACTCCCACCTACATGTCAGAGTGGTAGGCTTCACATGGGATTATAACTCCTCCCACCTACATGTCAGAGTGGTAGGCTTCACATGGGATTATAACTCCTCCCACCTACACAGAGTGGTAGGCTTCACATGGGATTATAACTACTCCCACCTACATGTCAGAGTGGTAGGCTTCACATGGGATTATAACTCCTCCCACCTACATGTCAGAGTGGTAGGCTTCACATGGGATTATAACTCCTCCCACCTACATGTCAGAGTGGTAGGCTTCACATGGGATTATAACTCCTCCCACCTACATGTCAGAGTGGTAGGCTTCACATGGGATTATAACTCCTTCCACCTACATGTCAGAGTGGTAGGCTTCACATGGGATTATAACTCCTTCCACCTACATGTCAGAGTGGTAGGCTTCACATGGGATTATAACTCCTCCCACCTACGTGTCAGAGTGGTAGGCTTCACATGGGATTATAACTCCTCCCACCTACATGTCAGAGTGGTAGGCTTCACATGGGATTATAACTCCTCCCACCTACGTGTCAGAGTGGTAGGCTTCACATGGGATTATAACTCCTCCCACCTACATGTCAGAGTGATAGGCTTCACATGGGATTATAACTCCTCCCACCTACATGTCAGAGTGGTAGGCTTCACATGGGATTATAACTCCTCCCACCTACATGTCAGAGTGGTAGGCTTCACATGGGATTATAACTCCTTCCCACCTACATGTCAGAGTGGTAGGCTTCACATGGGATTATAACTCCTCCCACCTACATGTCAGAGTGGTAGGCTTCACATGGGATTATAACTCCTCCCACCTACATGTCAGAGTGGTAGGCTTCACATGGGATTATAACTCCTCCCACCTACATGTCAGAGTGGTAGGCTTCACATGGGATTATAACTCCTCCCACCTACATGTCAGAGTGGTAGGCTTCACATGGGATTATAACTCCTCCCACCTACGTGTCAGAGTGGTAGGCTTCACATGGGATTATAACTCCTCCCACCTACATGTCAGAGTGGTAGGCTTCACATGGGATTATAACTCCTTCCACCTACATGTCAGAGTGGTAGGCTTCACATGGGATTATAACTCCTCCCACCTACATGTCAGAGTGGTAGGCTTCACATGGGATTATAACTCCTCCCACCTACATGTCAGAGTGGTAGGCTTCACATGGGATTATAACTCCTCCCACCTACATGTCAGAGTGGTAGGCTTCACATGGGATTATAACTCCTCCCACCTACATGTCAGAGTGGTAGGCTTCACATGGGATTATAACTCCTCCCACCTACATGTCAGAGTGGTAGGCTTCACATGGGATTATAACTCCTCCCACCTACATGTCAGAGTGGTAGGCTTCACATGGGATTATAACTCCTCCCACCTACATGTCAGAGTGGTAGGCTTCACATGGGATTATAACTCCTCCCACCTACATGTCAGAGTGGTAGGCTTCACATGGGATTATAACTCCTCCCACCTACATGTCAGAGTGGTAGGCTTCACATGGGATTATAACTCCTCCCACATACATGTCAGAGTGGTAGGCTTCACATGGGATTATAACTCCTCCCACCTACATGTCAGAGTGGTAGGCTTCACATGGGATTATAACTCCTCCCACCTACGTGTCAGAGTGGTAGGCTTCACATGGGATTATAACTCCTCCCACCTACATGTCAGAGTGGTAGGCTTCACATGGGATTATAACTCCTCCCACCTACATGTCAGAGTGGTAGGCTTCACATGGGATTATAACTCCTCCCACCTACATGTCAGAGTGGTAGGCTTCACATGGGATTATAACTCCTCCCACCTACATGTCAGAGTGGTAGGCTTCACATGGGATTATAACTCCTCCCACCTACATGTCAGAGTGGTAGGCTTCACATGGGATTATAACTCCTCCCACCTACATGTCAGAGTGGTAGGCTTCACATGGGATTATAACTCCTCCCACCTACATGTCAGAGTGGTAGGCTTCACATGGGATTATAACTCCTCCCACCTACGTGTCAGAGTGGTAGGCTTCACATGGGATTATAACTCCTCCCACCTACATGTCAGAGTGGTAGGCTTCACATGGGATTATAACTCCTCCCACCTACATGTCAGAGTGGTAGGCTTCACATGGGATTATAACTCCTCCCACCTACATGTCAGAGTGGTAGGCTTCACATGGGATTATAACTCCTCCCACCTACATGTCAGAGTGGTAGGCTTCACATGGGATTATAACTCCTCCCACCTACATGTCAGAGTGGTAGGCTTCACATGGGATTATAACTCCTCCCACCTACATGTCAGAGTGGTAGGCTTCACATGGGATTATAACTCCTCCCACCTACATGTCAGAGTGGTAGGCTTCACATGGGATTATAACTCCTCCCACCTACATGTCAGAGTGGTAGGCTTCACATGGGATTATAACTCCTCCCACCTACATGTCAGAGTGGTAGGCTTCACATGGGATTATAACTCCTCCCACCTACATGTCAGAGTGGTAGGCTTCACATGGGATTATAACTCCTCCCACCTACATGTCAGAGTGGTAGGCTTCACATGGGATTATAACTCCTCCCACCTACATGTCAGAGTGGTAGGCTTCACATGGGATTATAACTCCTCCCACCTACATGTCAGAGTGGTAGGCTTCACATGGGATTATAACTCCTCCCACCTACATGTCAGAGTGGTAGGCTTCACATGGGATTATAACTCCTTCCACCTACATGTCAGAGTGGTAGGCTTCACATGGGATTATAACTCCTCCCACCTACATGTCAGAGTGGTAGGCTTCACATGGGATTATAACTCCTCCCACCTACATGTCAGAGTGGTAGGCTTCACATGGGATTATAACTCCTCCCACCTACATGTCAGAGTGGTAGGCTTCACATGGGATTATAACTCCTCCCACCTACATGTCAGAGTGGTAGTCTTCACATGGGATTATAACTCCTTCCACCTACATGTCAGAGTGGTAGGCTTCACATGGGATTATAACTCCTCCCACCTACATGTCAGAGTGGTAGGCTTCACATGGGATTATAACTCCTCCCACCTACGTGTCAGAGTGGAAGGCTTCACATGGGATTATAACTCCTCCCACCTACATGTCAGAGTGGTAGGCTTCACATGGGATTATAACTCCTCCCACCTACATGTCAGAGTGGTAGGCTTCACATGGGATTATAACTCCTCCCACCTACATGTCAGAGTGGTAGGCTTCACATGGGATTATAACTCCTCCCACCTACGTGTCAGAGTGGTAGGCTTCACATGGGATTATAACTCCTCCCACCTACATGTCAGAGTGGTAGGCTTCACATGGGATTATAACTCCTCCCACCTACATGTCAGAGTGGTAGGCTTCACATGGGATTATAACTCCTCCCACCTACATGTCAGAGTGGTAGGCTTCACATGGGATTATAACTCCTCCCACCTACATGTCAGAGTGGTAGGCTTCACATGGGATTATAACTCCTCCCACATACATGTCAGAGTGGTAGGCTTCACATGGGATTATAACTCCTCCCACCTACATGTCAGAGTGGTAGGCTTCACATGGGATTATAACTCCTCCCACCTACATGTCAGAGTGGTAGGCTTCACATGGGATTATAACTCCTCCCACCTACATGTCAGAGTGGTAGGCTTCACATGGGATTATAACTCCTCCCACCTACATGTCAGAGTGGTAGGCTTCACATGGGATTATAACTCCTCCCACCTACGTGTCAGAGTGGTAGGCTTCACATGGGATTATAACTCCTCCCACCTACATGTCAGAGTGGTAGGCTTCACATGGGATTATAACTCCTCCCACCTACATGTCAGAGTGGTAGGCTTCACATGGGATTATAACTCCTCCCACCTACATGTCAGAGTGGTAGGCTTCACATGGGATTATAACTCCTCCCACCTACATGTCAGAGTGGTAGGCTTCACATGGGATTATAACTCCTCCCACCTACATGTCAGAGTGGTAGGCTTCACATGGGATTATAACTCCTCCCACCTACATGTCAGAGTGGTAGGCTTCACATGGGATTATAACTCCTCCCACCTACATGTCAGAGTGGTAGGCTTCACATGGGATTATAACTCCTCCCACCTACATGTCAGAGTGGTAGGCTTCACATGGGATTATAACTCCTCCCACCTACGTGTCAGAGTGGTAGGCTTCACATGGGATTATAACTCCTCCCACCTACATGTCAGAGTGGTAGGCTTCACATGGGATTATAACTACTCCCACCTACATGTCAGAGTGGTAGGCTTCACATGGGATTATAACTCCTCCCACCTACATGTCAGAGTGGTAGGCTTCACATGGGATTATAACTCCTCCCACCTACATGTCAGAGTGGTAGGCTTCACATGGGATTATAACTCCTCCCACCTACATGTCAGAGTGGTAGGCTTCACATGGGATTATAACTCCTCCCACCTACATGTCAGAGTGGTAGGCTTCACATGGGATTATAACTCCTCCCACCTACATGTCAGAGTGGTAGGCTTCACATGGGATTATAACTCCTCCCACCTACATGTCAGAGTGGTAGGCTTCACATGGGATTATAACTCCTCCCACCTACATGTCAGAGTGGTAGGCTTCACATGGGATTATAACTCCTCCCACCTACATGTCAGAGTGGTAGGCTTCACATGGGATTATAACTCCTCCCACCTACATGTCAGAGTGGTAGGCTTCACATGGGATTAATTCGAGGTGCAGCCGAGGTGAGTAAGACATTTAAACGTGTTAAGCCTCGCAAGGCTGCAGGCCCAGACGGCATCCCCAGCCGCGCCCAAAGAGCATGCGCAGACCAGCTGGCCGGTGTGTTTACGGACATATTCAATCAATCCCTATACCAGTCTGCTGTTCCCACATGCTTCAAGAGGGCCACCATTGTTCCTGTTCCCAAGAAAGCTAAGGTAACTGAGCTAAACGACTACCGCCCCCGTAACACTCACATCCGTCATCATGAAGTGCTTTGAGAGACTAGTCAAGGACCATATCACCTCCACCCTACCTGACACCCTAGACCCACTCCAATTTGCTTACCGCCCAAATAGGTCCACAGACGATGCAATCTCAACCACACTGCAAACTGCCCTAACCCATCTGGACAAGAGGAATACCTATGTGAGAATGCTGTTCATCGACTACAGTTCGGCATTCAACACCATAGTACCCTCCAAGCTCGTCATCAAGCTCGAGACCCTGGGTCTCGACCCCGCCCTGTGCAACTGGGTACTGGACTTCCTGACGGGCCGCCCTCAGGTGGTGAGGGTAGGCAACAACATCTCCTCCCCGCTGATCCTCAACACTGGGGCCCCACAAGGGTGCGTTCTGAGCCCTCTCCTGTACTCCCTGTTCACCCACGACTGCGTGGCCATGCACGCCTCCAATTCAATCATCAAGTTTGCGGACGACACAACAGTGGTAGGCTTGATTACCAACAACGACGAGACGGCCTACAGGGAGGAGGTGAGGGCCCTCGAGTGTGGTGTCAGGAAAATAACCTCACACTCAACGTCAACAAAACTAAGGAGATGATTGTGGACTTCAGGAAACAGCAGAGGGAACACCCCCCTATCCACATCGATGGAACAGTAGTGGAGAGGGTAGCAAGTTTTAAGTTCCTCGGCATACACATCACAGACAAACTGAATTGGTCCACTCACACAGACAGCATCGTGAAGAAGGCGCAGCAGCGCCTCTTCAACCTCAGGAGGCTGAAGAAATTCGGCTTGTCACCAAAAGCACTCACAAACTTCTACAGATGCACAATCGAGAGCATCCTGGCGGGCTGTATCACCGCCTGGTATGGCAACTGCACCGCCCTCAACCGTAAGGCTCTCCAGAGGGTAGTGAGGTCTGCACAACGCATCACCGGGGGCAAACTACCTGCTCTCCAGGACACCTACACCACCCGATGTCACAGGAAGGCCATAAAGATCATCAAGGACATCAACCACCCGAGCCACTGCCTGTTCACCCAGCTATCATCCAGAAGGCGAGGTCAGTTCAGGTGCATCAAAGCTGGGACCGAGAGACTGAAAAACAGCTTCTATCTCAAGGCCATCAGACTGTTAACCTGTTGGATCTCTGGGGGCGCTATTTCATTTTTGGATAAAAAACGTTCCCGTTTTAAGCGCGATATTTTGTCACGAAAAGATGCTCGACTATGCATATTCTTGACCGTTTTGGAAAGAAAACACTCTGAAGTTTCAGAATCTGCAAAGATTTTGTCTGTAAGTGCCCCAGAACTCATTCTACAGGCGAAACCAAGATGATGCATCACCCAGGAATTAGCAGAATTTCTGAAGCTCTGTTTTCCATTGTCTCCTTATATGGCTGTGATTGCGCAAGGAATGAGCCTACACTTTCTGTCGTTCGCCCAAGGTCTTAGCAGCATTGTGACGTATTTGTAGGCATATCATTGGAAGATTGACCATAAGAGACTACATTTTCCAAGTGTCCGCCTGGTGTCCTGCGTCGAATTCGGTGCGCAATTGCCAGCTGCTTCCACTTTACCATTTGATTCAGGGGAGAAAGCATGTGTCCAAGAACGATGTATCAATGAAGAGATATGTGAAAAACACCTTGATGATTGATTCTAAACAGCGTTTGCCATGTTTTCAGTCGATATTATGGAGTTAATTTGGAAAAAAGTTCGCGTTTTGAGGACTGAATTTTCGGTTTTTTTTTGGTAGCCAAATGTGATGTATAAAACGGAGCTATTTCTAATACACAAAGAATCTTTTTGGAAAAACTGAGCATCTGCTATCCAACTGAGAGTATCCTCATTGAAAACATCAGAAGTTCTTCAAAGGTAAATGATTTTATTTGAAGGCTTTTATGTTTTTGTTGAAATGTTGCGTGCTGGATGCTAGCGCTAATGCTAACGCTAAATCCTTTGTTTGCTAGCTACTGTTACACAAATTATTGTTTTCCTATGGTTGAGAAGCATATTTTGAAAATCTGAGATGACAGTTTTGTTTACAAAAGGCTAAGCTTGCGAGATGGCATATTTATTTCATTTCATTTGCGATTTTCATGAATAGTTAACGTTGCGTTATGGTAATGAGCTTGAGTCTGTATTCCTGATACCGGATCCGGTATGGGGAGTTCCAAGAGGTTAAACAGCCACCACTAACACTGAGTGGCTGCTGCCAACACACTGACACTGACTCAACTCCAGCCACTTTAATAATGGGAATTGATGGGAAATGATGTAAATATATCACTAGCCACTTTAAACAATGCTACCTTATATAATGTTACTTACCCTACATTATTCATCTCAAATGCATACGTATGTACTGTACTCTATATCATCGACTGTATCCTTATGTAATACATGTATCACTAGCCACTTTAAACTATGCCACTTTGTTTACATACTCATCTCATTTGTACATACTGTACTCGATACCATCTACTGTATCTTGCCTATGCTGCTCTGTACCATCACTCATTCATATATCCTTATGTACATATTCTTTATCCCCTTACACTGTGTACAAGACAGTAGTTTTGGAATTGTTAGTTAGATTACTTGTTATTACTGCATTGTCGGAACTAGAAGCACAAGCATTTCGCTACACTCGCATTAACATCTGCTAACCATGTGTATGTGACAAATAAAATTTGATTTGATTTGATTTGATTTGATTCCAGATACAGCCACCCTGGAGTTAATGTGCCCCTCCGGACCCCAGAAACCACAGGGGTCGATAACAACTATAACGTGTTACAGTGGGTTAGATGTTGAAGTAGAGGATAGGGGTTTCCTATAAAATAATGTAAAACCTCAATTATACACCCACAATACATTTAGGGGAAATATACTTGGGAAATATTTATGATTTAAATTTAACATACTGGTAGTCCGTGTTATTGTGCTGATGTCTCAGCACTCTCTCAGATGAAGAAATTAAAAGGAACTTTGCAGACTATTCTTTATACATTTACATTTGATAATATAGCAGACACTCTTATCCAGAGCAGTACACAGTAGTAAGTGCATACACTCTCACAACCCTGGCATTGCAAGTACCATGCTCTAACAACTGAGCCACACAGTTATAGTCAGGCCTTAAACTTGGAGAACAACTAAAAAACAGAACAAAGTGAGAGGCCAGAGAGATGAAGAGAGAGAGAGAGAGAGACAGCGAGAGAGACAGAGAGAGACAGAGACAGAGACAGAGAGAGAGACAGAGAGAGAGACAGAGAGAGCGAGAGAGAGAGAGAGAGATAGCGAGAGAGAGACAGAGACAGAGAGAGAAAGAGATAGAGACAGAGACAGAGAGACAGAGAGAGAGAGAGAGAGACAGCGAGAGAGAGAGACAGAGACAGAGACAGAGACAGAGAGACAGCAAGAGAGACAGAGAGAGCGAGAGAGAGAGAGAGACAGCGAGAGAGAGAGACAGAGACAGAGAGACAGCAGAGAGAGAGAGAGAGATGGAGAGAGAGAGAGAGACAGAGACAGAGACAGAGACAGAGACAGAGAGACAGAGATAGCAGTGTGTAGGATGTAGTGCATGATGAGAGTGAGTAGGTCAGCCAATGTCCATAAGGTGAGCCTCTCTGGGAGCACTACCTCCACACAGAGCTATTGAAAAGGCAGACGATAGCAGTAATGAAAGTATTGCAATAATAATGCTATAATGCAGCTGGGTGAGTCAGCTGGGCCTCTGGCACTTTCTTCACTGAGCTGCTACTGCACTGACCTGGTTTCTGTTCCTTCTCTCTCCCCTCCTGCAAACACAGGGCCAAGGTGGAGGACAGGACATCAATAATAAACACAGAGTTACTGTCGCCACCAGCCATTCAGCTGTTCACCAAAGAGTTGGAGGATTCTGCTCCTTATTGCAATCATCCTCCTCTGTTATTGTTTAGCCCTGAAACAAAGTGACATTATGAGAAATAGGGATAGGAAGCTACAAGGCACTGCTTGGCGCGGTGTCAGGAATAGGAGCTGGTACTGTAAATAGTTTATGTCCTTGGTTTGGAAATGAGGGCTGCGCTGTGCTCTCCTGTCTAGGTCTAATCCTAGCCCAACCCAGAAGCACTCGTGAATAGTGAAGCTTCTGAACACATCAGACAGGAAGACTGGTGAATAGTGAAGGTTCTGACCACATCAGACTGGAAGACTGGTGAATAGTGAAGATTCTGAACACATCAGACAGGAAGACTGGTGAATAGTGAAGGTTCTAAACACATCAGACAGGAAGACTGGTGAATAGTGAAGGTTCTGAACACATCAGACAGGAAGACTGGTGAATAGTGAAGGTTCTAAACACATCAGACAGGAAGACTGGTGAATAGTGAAGGTTCTAAACACATCAGACAGGAAGACTGGTGAATAGTGAAGGTTCTGAACACATCAGACAGGAAGACTGGTGAATAGTGAAGGTTCTGAACACATCAGACAGGAAGACTGGTGAATAGTGAAGGTTCTGAACACATTAGACTGGAAGACTGGTGAATAGTGAAGGCTCTGAACACATCAGACAGGAAGACTGGTGAATAGTGAAGGTTCTGAACACATCAGACAGGAAGACTGGTGAATAGTGAAGATTCTGAACACATCAGACTGGAAGACTGGTGAATAGTGAAGGTTCTGAACACATCAGACAGGAAGACTGGTGAATAGTGAAGGTTCTGAACACATTAGACTGGAAGACTGGTGAATAGTGAAGGCTCTGAACACATCAGACAGGAAGACTGGTGAATAGTGAAGATTCTAAACACATCAGACAGGAAGACTGGTGAATAGTGAAGATTCTGAACACATTAGACTGGAAGACTGGTGAATAGTGAAGGTTCTGAACACATCAGACAGGAAGACTGGTGAATAGTGAAGGTTCTGAACACATCAGACAGGAAGACTGGTGAATAGTGAAGGTTCTGAACACATCAGACAGGAAGACTGGTGAATAGTGAAGGTTCTGAACACATCAGACAGGAAGACTGGTGAATAGTGAAGATTCTAAACACATCAGACAGGAAGACTGGTGAATAGTGAAGGTTCTGAACACATCAGACAGGAAGACTGGTGAATAGTGAAGGTTCTGAACACATCAGACAGGAAGACTGGTGAATAGTGAAGGTTCTGAACACATCAGACAGGAAGACTGGTGAATAGTGAAGGTTCTGAACACATCAGACAGGAAGACTGGTGAATAGTGAAGGCTCTGAACACATCAGACAGGAAGACTGGTGAATAGTGAAGGTTCTGCACACATCAGACAGGAAGACTGGTGAATAGTGAAGGTTCTGCACACATCAGACAGGAAGACTGGTGAATAGTGAAGGTTCTGAACACATTAGACTGGAAGACTGGTGAATAGTGAAGGCTCTGAACACATCAGACAGGAAGACTGGTGAATAGTGAAGGTTCTGAACACATCAGACAGGAAGACTGGTGAATAGTGAAGATTCTAAACACATCAGACAGGAAGACTGGTGAATAGTGAAGATTCTGAACACATTAGACTGGAAGACTGGTGAATAGTGAAGGTTCTGAACACATCAGACAGGAAGACTGGTGAATAGTGAAGGTTCTGAACACATCAGACAGGAAGACTGGTGAATAGTGAAGGTTCTGAACACATCAGACAGGAAGACTGGTGAATAGTGAAGGTTCTGAACACATCAGACAGGAAGACTGGTGAATAGTGAAGATTCTAAACACATCAGACAGGAAGACTGGTGAATAGTGAAGGTTCTGAACACATCAGACAGGAAGACTGGTGAATAGTGAAGGTTCTGAACACATCAGACAGGAAGACTGGTGAATAGTGAAGGTTCTGAACACATCAGACAGGAAGACTGGTGAATAGTGAAGGTTCTGAACACATCAGACAGGAAGACTGGTGAATAGTGAAGGCTCTGAACACATCAGACAGGAAGACTGGTGAATAGTGAAGGTTCTGCACACATCAGACAGGAAGACTGGTGAATAGTGAAGGTTCTGCACACATCAGACAGGAAGACTGGTGAATAGTGAAGGCTCTGAACACATCAGACAGGAAGACTGGTGAATAGTGAAGGTTCTGCACACATCAGACAGGAAGACTGGTGAATAGTGAAGGCTCTGAACACATCAGACAGGAAGACTGGTGAATAGTGAAGGTTCTGCACACATCAGACAGGAAGACTGGTGAATAATGAAGGTTCTGCACACATCAGACAGGAGGTGATGGAGGTCTGTAGGTCCAGATAAAGGTCCAGTAGGCTGACTTGTGGTTTTATCAGGCCAGAGCAGGGGCCATAACAGAGACTGAAGGCTGACACTAGCCACTAGCACACCTGACATGCTGGGGTTGTGTTGATGGATTTCCCTCTCTCCCACACTCAACGAGACCTGACACTAGCTCAGTCCAGTGTATTTGATTAAAGTGAATGTGATGTGTGTGTGTGCATGTGTGTGAGCGAGCATATGTGATTGAGCTCTGTGTGTCTGTGTGTACGTGTGTACGACATGCGTGCGTGTGTAGGTGTGTGCCTGTCTGTGTGTTTATGGTAGGTTCAGGGGAGCTGTTTGTCCGTGCTACCATCCCTGTAATCACCTCTATAAAAGAAACAAGAGGCAACACGAGACAGGAAGTGGCCATAAATGACACTTCCTTCCTGGGGTGTAATAACTTCCACATCCATCAGTCAACCACTGCCTGTCTCATTTAACACTTCCACCCCAGCCCATCGCTCCTGGCAGGCCCCTGGCTGGCCCCTGGCTAGCCCCTGGCTGGCCCCTGGCTGGTCCCTGGCTGGCCCCTGGCTGGTCCCTGGCTAGTCCCTGGCTGGCCCCTGGCTGGCCCCTGGCTAGTCCCTGGCTGGCCTCTGGCTATAGCCCACTACAGTGCTCCCCTCTCTGGGGAGAATTAGTGAGACTGACACAGAAATGGATGGACGGATCCTGATATTGGATGTTTATTGCAGCTCAAATGAAGCGGTCTTGTCCTGTCAATAAACCTGGGCAAGGGGAATCAACACATGATAAATGATAATGTACTATAAGCCTACATTCTTTGTTTCAATGAGGTCCTATGTTTCACCAAAAAGCCCTTGAAATAAATCTTCAGTCCCCCGAATTCACTACACAAGCGGGGCCCTCTGTGAGATTGATTTCACAGCTTGGCTCTGTAAATGATTGCTGGTGAGACTGAGCCCCCAGCTCACTGCTGTGACACACAGAGAGAGGGTAACATAGAGAGGGAGAGGGAGAGGTAAAGAGAGAATTAGAGAGAAAAACAGAGAGAGAGAGGAAGACAGAGAGAAAAAGGTAGATTGAGAGAGAGGTAAAGAGAGAGACAGAGAGAGCGGTAAAAAGAGAGACAGCATTTGAGATATCAAATTAAATTGTATTTGTCAAAAGGTGTAGACCTTACCGTGAAATGCTTACTTCCGAGCCCAGAGCTTTTAAAAAGTAAGCAAGAAAAAGTTGCGAAATAAACTAAAGGAAAAATAATAACACAATAACATAACAATAACGAGGCTATATTCACGGGGTACCGGTAAAGAGTCATTGTGCGGAGGTACAGGTTAGTCAAGATAATTGAGATAATATGCACATGTATGTAGGGGAAAAGGGACTATGCATAGATAATAAACAGTGAGGAGGATGTAGGTAGGGGAAAAGGGACTATGCATAGATAATAAACAGAGAGGAGGATGTATGTAGGGGAAAAGGGACTAAGCATAGATAATAAACAGAGAGGAGGATGTAGGTAGGGGAAAATTGACTAAGCATAGATAATAAACAGAGAGGAGGATGTAGGTAGGGGAAAAGGGACTATGCATAGATAATAAACAGTGAGGAGGATGTAGGTAGGGGAAAAGGGACTATGCATAGATAATAAACAGTGAGGAGCAGCAGCATACATGTAGAGTGTAAAGGAGAGTGTGTTTGTCACATCAAATCAAATAAAATTATATTGGTCACATACACATATTTAGCAGATGTTATTGCGGGTGTAGCGAAATGCTTGTGTTCCTAGCTTCAACAGTGCAGTAATGTCTAACAATTCACAACAATACACACAAATCTAAAAGTAAAAGAATGGAACTAAGAAATATATAAATATTAGGATGAGCAATGTTAGAGTGGCATTGACTAAAATACAGTATATACACATGAAATGAGTAAAGCCATATGTAAGCATGAATAAAGTGCCTAGTGTTCCATTATTAAAGTGACCAGTGTTTCCATGTCTATGTATATGGGGCTGCAGCCTCTAAGGTGCAGGGTTAAGTAACCAGGTGGTAGCCGGGTAGTGATGGCTATTTAACAGTCTGATGGCCTTGAGATAGAAGCTGTTTTTCAGTCTTTCGGTCCCAGCTTTGATACAACTGTACTGACCTCACCTTCTGGATGATAGCGGGGTGAACAGGCTGTGGCTTGGGTGGTTGATGTCCTTGATGATCTTTTTGGCCTTCCTGTGACATTGGGTGCTGTAGGTGTCCTGGAGGGCAGGCAGTGTGCCCCCGGTGATGTGTTGGGCAGACCGCACCACCCTCTGGAGAGCCCTGCGGTTGCAGGCGGTGCAGTTGCAGTACCAGGCAGTGATACAGCCCGACGGGATGTTCTCAACAGTACATCTGTAAAAGTTTGTGAGGGTCTTAGGGGCCAAGCCAAATTTCCTCAGCCTCCTGAGGTTGAAGAGGCACTGTTGCGCCTTCTTCACCACACTGTCTGTGTGGGTGGATAATTTTAGGTTGTCAATGATGTCTACGCAGAGGAACTTGAAGCTTTTCATGTTGTCCACTGTGGTCCCGTCGATGTGAATAGGGGCGTGCTCCCTCTGTTGTCTCCTGAAGTCCACGATCAGCTCCTTCATTTTGTTGACGTTGAGGGAGAGGTTATTTCCCTGGCACCACTCTGCCAGGGCCCTCACCTCCTCCCTGTAGGCTGTCTCGTCATTGTTGAAAATCAGGCCTACCACTGTTGTATCGTCTGCAAAATTGACGATTGAGTTGGAGGCGTACATGATCACGCAGTCATGGGTGAACAGGGAGTACAGGAGGGGGCTGAGCACGCACCCTTGTGGGGCCCAAGTGTTGAAGATCAGCAAAGTAGAGATGTTGTTTCCTACCTTCACCACCTGGGGGCGGCCCGTAAAATTCCAGGACCCAATTGCACAGGGCGAGGTTGAGACCCCGGGGCCTCAAGCTTAATGATGAGCTGGGAGGGTACTATGCTGCTGAAGGCTGAGCTACAGTCAGTGAATAGTAATCGTACATAGGTATTCAGTTTGTCCGGATTTGATAGGACATTGTGCAGTGCAATGGCGATTGCATCGTCTGTGAATCTATTGGGGGGGGGGGCGATCAAATTGAAATTAAGTCTAGGGTGTCAGGTAAGGTGGAGGTGATATGATCCCTAACTTGCCTTTCAAAGCACTTGTCAGAAGTGAGTGCTATGGGAAGATAGTCATTTAGTTCAGTTACATTTGTCTCTCTTTGATACAGGAACAATGGTGGCCATCTTGAAGCAAATGTGGACAGCAGACTGGGATAGGAAGATATTGAATATGTCCGTAAACACTCCAGTCAGTTGGTCTGCGCATGCCCTGAGGACGTGACTAGGTATGCCGTCGGGGTCGGCAGCCTTGCAAGGGTTAACTTTCTTAAATGTCTTTCACACGTTGGTCAAGGAGAACGACAGCCCACAGTCCTTGGGAGCTGTCCACGTCAGAGGCACTGTGTTACCCTCAAAGTGGGTGAAGAAGGTGTTCAGCTTGTTGTCTGAGAGTAAGACGTCAGTGTCCACAACGCAGCTGGTTTTCTCTTTGTAATCCATGATTGTCTGTAGACCCTGCCAAATACGTGTCTGAGCCATTGAATTGCGACTCCACTTTGTCTCTGTACTGACGTTTTGCCCGTTTGATTGCCTTACGAAGGGAATAATTACACAGTTTGTATTCAACCATATTCCCAGTCACCTTGCCATGGTTAAATGCGGTGGTTCACACTTTCAGTTTGCTGTCATATATCCATACTGTCATATATCCAAACTGGTTTCCAGTTTGAAACCAAACTGGTTTCCAGTTTGCACAAAGTCCAGTGTAGTCCATTGAGGGCAGTCGTGGTATCGGCTTGAGGGGGAATATACACAGCTGTTACTATAACCGAATAGAATGATCTTGGGAGGTAATACGGTCGACATTTCATCGTGAGATATTCTAGGTCAGGTGAACAAAAGGACTTCCTGTACGTTATTACAATCACACCATGAGTAGATAATTATGAAAAATACACCACACCTTTCTTCTTCCCAGAGAGTTCTTTATTCATGTCTGCGTGATGTTCTGAGAAACCAGCTGGCTGTATGGACAGGAACAGTATATCAGGAGAGAGCCATGATTCCGTGAAACAGAGTATGTTACAGTCCCTGATGTCTTTCTGGAAGGAGATCCTCGCCCTTAACTCGTCTGCTTTATTGTCCAAGGACTGAACATCGGCGAGTAAAATACTCGGAAGCGGTGGATGGTGGGCACGCCTCCTGAGTCAAACTAGAAGTCCACTCCAAATACCTCTTCTCAGCCAGCGGCATCTTGGAGCAGCCTCTGGGATAGATTCAATTGCCCAGGGGTTATGAACAAAGGATTACATTTGGGAAAGTCGTATTTATGGTCATAATGCTGGTGAGTTACCATCGCTCTGATATCCAAAGTTATTTCCGTCTGTATGTAATAACACAAAAAACATTCTGGGCAATGATGTAAGAAATAACAAAAAAATAAGAAATACTGCAAGGCAGAGTTTCCATGTCTGTCGACGCCATCTTGTGTGTGAGTGTGTGTGTGGCTCAATATGCATGTGTGTGTGTTTTGTGTGTGTGTGTACGTAGGTGTGCGCGTGTGTGTGTGCTGGAGTGTCAGTGTAGCATGTGTGAGTATGTAGTTAGAGTACAGTGAGTCTACACTCAGCCGGTGCAAGACATAAGTATAAATATGAATAAAATAAGGGACCAATGCAAATAGTCCGGGTATCCATTTGAATAGCTGTTCAGCAGTCTTATAGCTTGGGGGTAGAACAAGTTAAGGAGCCTTCTGGTACCTGACTCGGCGCTCATGTGATAGCAGAGAGAAGAGTCCTTGACTTGGTTAGCTGGAGATTTTGACAATCTTTTGGGCCTTTCTCTAACACCATCTGGTATAGAGGTCCTGGATAGCAGGAAACTTGGCCCCAGTGATGTACTGGGCCGTACACACTACCCTCTATGGTGCCTTGCGGTAGGATGCCAAGCAGTTGAAATACCAAGCGGTGACACAACAAGTCTGGATGCTCTCAATGGTGCAGCTGTAGAACTTTTTGAGGATCTGAGGTCCCATGCCAAATCGTTTCAGCCTCCTGAGGGGGAATAGACACTGCCGTGCCCTCTTCACGACTGTCTTGGTGTGTTTAAACCATGATGGGTCCTAGTGATGGGGACACAAAGAAACGTGAAGCTCTCAACTTGGTCCACTACAGACCCAGCAATGTGAATTGGGGCGTGCTCGACCCTCCTTTTCCTATAGCAAAAAATGAGCTCCTTTGTCTTGCTCACATTGAGGGAGAGGTTAATGTTCTGGTACCACACAGCCAGGTCTCTGACCTCTTCTCTATAGGCTGTCTCATCTGTGTCGTTGATCGGGCCTACCACTGTCTTGTCGTTGGCAAACTTAGTGATGGTGTTGGAGTCTTGCATGGCCATGCAGTCATGGGTGAAAAGAGAGTCCAGGAGGGGACTAAGAGTGGAAGACAAGGAAAAGCAAGAGTCTGAGATGGAGGTCGGAGTAATTATGTGAGATGGAGGTCGGAGTAATGTTGTGAGATGGAGGTTAGAGTAATGTTGTGAGATGGAGGTCAGAGTAATGTTGTGTGAGGAAAAAAAAACGAAACCCAGTCTTTCACAACACATGCGCTGAGGTGAGCCGAGCATTTCCAAGCCAAGCCCCTGAGCAGTGCATCTGTGGGGGAAGTTGTGTCACCCTCCTCTCTACCAGACACTGAGGGGTCATAAATTACCTGTCTGGGAACTATCAATCCAACACTGGGGGCACACACACCCAAAACACACACATACTGTACACACCACTCCACACACACCTCTCCTAGCTGTTGGGTTGCAGCCCCACACCTCTCCTAGCTGTTGGGTTGCTGCCTCACACCTCTCCTAGCTGTTGGGTTGCTGCCTCCCTGGTAAACATACCACTCACAGGATCAACCCAGCCCTGGCCCAGCCCTGGTGAGCTTGCTCTAACATTGAGAAACTCTCCTACGCTATCATTAGGGCTTTGAGCCTCCCTCCTACAGTATCACTAGACAGTGCTTTGAGCCTCCCCCTACAGTATCGTTAGACAGGGCTTTGAGCCTCCCTCCTACAGTATCACAAGACAGGGCTTTCAGCCTCCCTCCTACAGTATCATTAGACAGGGATTTGAGCCTCCCTCCTACAGTATCATTAGACAGGGCTTTGAGCCTCCCCCTACAGTATCATAAGACAGGGCTTTCAGCCTCCCTCCTACAGTATCATTAGACAGGGATTTGAGCCTCCCTCCTACAGTATCATTAGACAGGGCTTTGAGCCTCCCCCTACAGTATCATAAGACAGGGCTTTCAGCCTCCCTCCTACAGCATCATTAGACAGGGCTTTGAGCCTCCCTCCTACAGTATCATTAGACAGGGCTTTGAGCCTCCCCTACAGTATCATTAGACAGGGCTTTGAGCCTCCCTCCTACAGTATCATTAGACAGGGCTTTGAGCCTCCCTTCTACAGTATCATTAGACAGGGCTTTGAGCCTCCCTCCTACATTATCATTAGACAGGGCTTTGAGCCTCCCCCTACAGTATCATTAGAGAGGGCTTTCAGCCTCCCTCCTACAGTATCATTAGACAGGGCTTTGAGCTTCCCCCTACAGTATCATTAGACAGGGCTTTCAGCCTCCCTCCTACAGTATCATTAGACAGGGCTTTGAGCCTCCCTCCTACAGTATCATTAGACAGGGCTTTGAGCCTCCCCCTACAGTATCACTAGACAGGGCTTTGAGCCTCCCTCTACAGTATCATTAGACAGGGCTTTGAGCCTCCCTCCTACAGTATCATTAGACAGGGCTTTGAGCCTCCCTCCTACAGTATCATTAGACAGGGCTTTGAGCCTCCCTCCTACAGTATCATTAGACAGGGCTTTGAGCCTCCCTCTTACAGTATCATTAGACAGGGCTTTGAGCCTCCCTCCTACAGTATCATTAGACAGGGCTTTGAGCCTCCCTCCTACAGTATCATTAGACAGGGCTTTGAGCCTCCCTCCTCCAGTATCATTAGACAGGGCTTTGAGCCTCCCTCCTACAGTATCATTAGACAGGGCTTTGAGCCTCCCTCCTACAGTATCATTAGACAGGGCTTTGAGCCTCCCTCCTACAGTATCATTAGACAGGGCTTTGAGCCTCCCTCCTACAGTATCATTCGACAGGGCTTTATGTAAGAAGCATCCTCACATTCTGCCTGTCTCCTCTCTGTGAGCAGACACACCAAAAGATTCTTTGAAATCCCTGCAGCAAACGATAGATGTGAGTCTTTCTTTTCAAAATTCTGAGGGAAAAAATTCATTTTGATGTTGAGAGTCTCTCTCTCTCTCTCCCTTCATCCAGGGGAAATGTTACTAGAATAGGCTACGATGATTCTCGCTACATTTATCATGCAAATAACGTAATACACAATACACACAGAGAGAACCATTCATTTCTCTCCATTGCTGTGGGAACACACACCAAGCGCTCGCGCGCACACACACGTGCGCGGTCAGTGCTATGAATCTCCATTCTCTCTGAGTAAAAGCTCCAGTAAAACCTTCCACTCACATCCAGTTAGATCACTGTTACATTAATAATGCACAGGACTTTATCTATCTTCTCTGACCTCTTAAATCACTATCACAGAGCAGCTGGCCACAGACTTAAGACCACCCCTCCTCTTCTTTAACTCAATGCATTTTTCCTCATTATCTGTAAAATGATCTCCTTTCCTTTTAGAGAAATACATAATGAGCATTTCATTGAGTATTCATGGTTAATGGTAACTTATCTCTACTCAATAATAACCTGCATATTTGATTAATAAAGGTCAACTACTCCTTACAACCAATCTTCTCTGGTTTTAAACAGCATCGATATGAGTCAGAAACATTCATTGTACTGTCAAAATGTACTACAAAGTGTAAATAGGATGAATTGTTCATAAAGTCAGTCTTGTCCAAAACTGAGTTTGGTAAGTGACTGCGCCATTACTTGCTTGAGGGTTTGGTTTGTCTTACAATTATGCCAACAATTCATGCCCCCTTTTGCCTATTAACACGAGGTGGCACCGTGTTTTCTGGGATAAAGACTGGGCGAGTTCGCTTTGCATGGCACAGTGCCCAGGGCAGGCGGAAACCTCCCCTTAGCAGGACCAAAGGAAAGGTTGAAAATGAGCAAACCCCGCCCACCAGGGGCACGCAAAATGAACTCTTCCACTGGAACCCACTCTTCCACTGTGTACAAGACATGTGATTAGTACTTCCCCTTGCCCGGAAAACACACTACTTTGTGGACACCCCTTCAAATTTGTGGATTTGGCTATTTCAACCACACCCGTTGCTGACAGGTATATACAATCGAGAACACAGACATGCAATCTCCATAGACAAACATTGGCAGTAGAATGGCCCATACTGAACTGCTCAGTGACCTTCAATGTGGCACCTTCATAGGATGTCACCTTTCCAAAAAGTCAGTTTGACAAATGTATGCCCTGATCAACTGCAAGTGCTGTTATTGTGACGTGGAAACACTTAGACGCAACAACGGTTCAGCTGCAAAGTGGCAGGCCATACAGGCCCACAGAACGGGCCCATCGAGTGCTGAAGCGTGTGGCAAGAAAAAATAATCTGTCTTCGGTTGAAACACTCACTACAGAGTTCCAAACTGCCTCTGGAAGCAACGTCAGCACAAGAACTGTTCGTCGCGAGCTTCATTAAATATTTTTCCATGGCCAAGCAGCCGCACACAAGTCTAAGATCACCATGCATAATACCAAGTGTAAGCTGGAATGGTGTAAAACTCATCGCCATTGGACTCTGGAGCAGTGGAAATGCGTTCTCTGGAACCAAAAATCATCAGACCAAAGGACAAATTTCAACCGGTCTAATGTCCATTGCTCGTGATTTTTTGGTCCAAGCAAGTCTCTTATTCTTATTGGTGTCTCTAGTAGTGGTTTCTTTGCAGCAATTTGACCATGAAGGCCTGATTCATGCAGTCTACTCTGAACAGTTGATGTTGAGATGTGTCTGTTACTTGAACTCCGTGACTCTAATGAACTCATCGTCTGCAGCAGAGGTAACTCTGGGTCTTCCTTTCCTGTGGCGGTCCTCATGAGAGCCAGTTAACTCTAATGAACTCATCGTCTGCAGCAGAGGTAACTCTGGGTCTTCCTTTCCTGTGGCGGTCCTCATGAGAGCCAGTTAACTCTAATGAACTTCTCCTCTGCAGCAGAGGTAACTCTGTGTCTTCCTTTCCTGTGGCGGTCCTCATGAGAGCCAGGTAACTCTAATGAACTCATCGTCTGCAGCAGAGGTAACTCTGGGTCTTCCTTTCCTGTGGCGGTCCTCATGAGAGCCAGTTAACTCTAATGAACTCATTGTCTGCAGCAGAGGTAACTCTGGGTCTTCCTTTCCTGTGACGGTCCTCATGAGAGCCAGTTAACTCTAATGAACTCATTGTCTGCAGCAGAGGTAACTCTGGGTCTTCCTTTCCTGTGGCGGTCCTCATGAGAGCCAGTTTCATCATAGCACTTTTGCGACTGCACTTGAAGAATCATACAAAGTTCTTGAAATGTTCTGTATTGACTGACCTTTATGTCTTGAAGTATTGATGGACTGTCATTTCTCTTTGGTTATTTCATCTGTTCTTGCCATAATATGGACTTGGTCTTTTACCACATAGGGCTATCTGCTGTATATCAACCCTACCTTGTCACAACACAACAGAAGGAAAGAAATTACACAAATTAACAATTTGGTGTGTCCAAATTGGTACCTTTAAAAGTATTAACAAAATATGAATTATTATTTTTTATCCAGTCGGATAAACACTCCAAACAGCCTACCCCACCGCTCGGATGTGTCGGCATTGTCCTAAAGCATTGCCTCGTTTTGTTTCACATTCCAATGATGTAACTGGGTGAGAGACATGCCCCCCCCCCCCCCCCGTCCCTGTCCCTGTCCCCAGTGAAAGTTGCGCCCCTGAACAAGTCAGCAACACTAAGGACCTACACGACAAAGTGGAACATTAAAATAAACCTAAATAGAACAAATACTGGTGGTCTAAGTTCTCCTTTCCTTCTTCCCCTTTCTGTGTGTGTGTGTATTTCTGTGTGTGTGTGTGTATTTCTGTGTGTGTGTGTGTGTATTTCTGTGTGTGTGTGTGTGTATTTCTGTGTGTGTGTGTGTGTATTTCTGTGTGTGTGTGTGTGTATTTCTGTGTGTGTGTGTATTTCTGTGTGTGTGTGTGTGTGTGTGTGTGTGTGTATGTGTGTGTGCACTTGTATGCCTGTGTTTGTGTGTGTGTGTGTGTGTGTGTGCCTGTGTGAATGTGTGCCTGCCCGCATGTGTGTGTTTGTGTGATGCAGTGTCTAATCTATAGCATCCATCTGCAGCAGTGTGATTTATGGTGTTAATACCAGGGTCCGTTCACAACCCTGTTGTTTTTCTCTGTTTGTGGTCTGGTGGCAGAAATACTAGAGTCACAAAGCCCACTCTCTCTATTCCATCCCCATCACAACACCCTACACTCCATCCTCAGTGTCTGCTCCTATGTGTGTTTATGTGTGTTTATGTGTGCCTGTGTGCGTGTGTGTGTGTGTGTGTGTCTGTGCGTGCGTGCGTGCGTGTGTGTGTGTGTGTGTGTGTGTGTGTGTGTGTGTGTGTGTGTGTGTGTGTGTGTGTGTGTGTGTGTGTGTGTGCGTGCGTGTGTGTGTGTGTGTGTGTGTGTGTGTGTGCGTTTGTGTGTGTGTGTGTGTGTGCGCGTGTGTGTGTGTCTTGTTTGTCTCGTCAGTCCTCAGTTGCGACAAACAAGGTTGTTCTTCCCCAGAAATACTTGTTTGTTGACGTGACACCGACAGCCTACAGCTGTGGCACAGATGTTTCACTGAGGAACATGAATGGTTCAATAGTGCACCTCCACAGCCAAACAGGATTAGTATTAGGACAGTGTACAGTACAATATGCAGACATACATTGAATATTAGGCTTATAAGGTATGTTACACTACATGGCCAAAAGTATGTGGATGCCTCTTCAAGTTAGTGGATTTGTCTATTTCAGCGTATAAAATCAAGCACACAGCCATGCAATCTCCAAATGTGTATTATTTTATTTTATTTAACCTTTATTTAAACAGGGAGTCAACATTGAGAGGTAACATCTATTTTACAAGAGAGCCCTGTAAACACTACAATAAACAATAAAAACTGAATAATTTAACAACATACACATATTTGTGTATAAAACAATATAATTCAGCACAATTTACCAAAATAAACATATTTACTCAAATCAATCACATTCAACTACATAGAGGTCCTCAATCAATTATGTAAACTGCCTGAGTGGCACCAGCACATCTAACTGCAGTGAACTCTGCAGATTGTTCCACAAATTAGGGGGGAAAAAACTAAACGCAGATATTCCCAAATCTGTAGAGACTGAAGGGTTATCCGTTCCTGTGAACGGGTTTGGTAACTTATGATTCTTATCTTAATTAATGAAGTTACATATGGAGGGAGTTTCTGTCAGATTGCTTCTTAAATAAATCAAAGAGCATGCAGCTCTCTTCTTACAGACAGAGAGGTCCATCCCCCATAGACAAACACTGGCAGTAGAATGGCCTTACTGAAGAGCTCAGTGCCTTTCAATGTGGCACCGTCATAGGATGCCACCTTTCCAACAAATCAGTTTGTCAAATTTCTGCTCTGCCAGAGCTGTCCCGGTCAACTGTAAGTGGTGTTATTGTGAAGTGGAAATGTCTAAGATTAACAACGGCTCAGCTGCGAAGTGGTAGGCCACACAAGCTCACAGAACGGGACCGCTGAGTGCTGAAGTGCGTAAAAATTGTCGGTCTTCGGTTGCAACTGCCTCTGGAAGCAGCGTTACTAAAATAACTGTTCGTCGGAATGGGTTTTCATGGCCATGCAGCCACAAACACAAGCCAAAGATCTGTGCACAAAGCAAGGTCCATACAGAAATGGTTTGTCGAGATCGATGTGGAAGAACTTGACTGGCCTGCACAAAGCCCTGACCTCAACCCTATCGAACACCTTAGGGATGAATTGGGACGCCGACTACGAACCAGTCCTAAGTGCCCAACATCAGTGCCCGACCTCACTATTACTCATGTGACTGAAAGGAAGCAAGTCCCCACAGCAATGTTCCAACATCTAGTGGAAAGTGTTCCCAGGAGAGTGGAGGCTGGTATAGCAGTGAAGGGGGGACCAACTCCATATTAATGCCCATGAGTTTGGAATGAGATGTTTGACGAGCAGGTGTCCACATACTTTTGTAGTGTCTGTTTTATGGTTATGCCCCGAAGCTCCCACGGGATTCATGCTACTCTCCATATGTTAGCTGACTCCATTGCATGTTTTTCAGTGATGAGAGAATGGTGACATGGTAACAGAATCTAAACGGTGCCTTTATTTGATTTTCTGTGGAAGTGCTGATGATCTAGTTCTACTGAGGGAGCAAGACTGTGTTCCTTGTGAGCATCAGAGCCACACCACTGGGTCTCACTGTTTCTCAGCAGTATAGCTACTGTAATACAGCTGTTAGACATGTTGTATATAATCCCCATCTCCTTCAATGATGCTCTGATGAGAGCTGCACTGAGATATCTGAAACTCACTTCAGATCCCCCCCCCCCCCCAAATGATTCTGCCTCTGCCTAGAAATGTGTAGTAATTGGTAATTAGTAATGAGTTGTGTCTCATGTTATGATGTGTAATTGCTGTATTCAGTCAATCTGACAAACATTCATTAAATCAGTTGTTCATCAGTTACTCGTTTGAGAGAACGCAATTTGTCTTTCTTGAAAACATCATCACAACAACACTGAACATGAGTGAGTTATCAAAAAGAGATGAAGGAATGTCTCATTATATATGTCCCAATTTCCAGGAAGATGGGTCCATTGTATTTCTGTAAATTGTCTCAGTTTTATTATAATGGAGGCAGTCATTATAAATGCAGAGTAAGACAAATATAATTCTTAATCCCCCATCCGTGTTGTGTCATTTGGAAGGCTCTTTTAACACAAAGCATGCGTTCCAATGGGCCTCAGCTAATCTTCCCAGAAGAACAGGAGAATATATTGGCTGTCTTCGTCCTGCTCATCTCCACGTTTCATTGGTGAACGTGCCAGCTCTGAAAGCAACATGAAAGCAGAGGAGAAGGAGGGAGAGAGGAGAGAGAGAGGTTGACAGATAGA